>NW_023998431.1:386013-456061 GCF_014805625.2 Glossina fuscipes
TTAGTTTTAGTTGGAAAATCTTCTTTCGCACGTATGTACGCATGTACATATTGATTTAATATGCATGAGTTGTTTACATAGGTTTTTCATTGAGGTTTCATTTATTATACAACGTTTCATTTATATATTATACATACATATATATATATATATATATATATATATATATATATATTTATATATATATATGTATTTGCATATATAAATATATAAATGTGATATTTACCCATTTATTTAATGTTTTGTTATTTGCTTATGAAGTTCCTTCTACTAGTCGGAGGAGTGACGTTTAGACTAATTTTTGTTTATGTCAATTACCATAGAAATTTTAATATGAAATTTTTATCTACATAAGGAAAGAGAGTGCATTGCCTCGATTATTAATTTTATAATTGAGTTTTGCGAGTAACGCTGTTGTGTATTTACCTGTTCAAAAATGTGCACAATAGTGATTAATTCTTAACATATTCGTAATCTGCTTTTTTTTTTTTCTTTTTATAAAATATAAACAAACTTTCTTTTAATCGTTATAAAAAAGGATTGAAAACCTAACAGTTTAATATCGAAGCAGTTGCCCCGTCCCGCCTCTTGTGCCCATCCTCAGATACACCACAAGGTGTTTCGATTCGATACTTAGCCACACCCTTTCTGTTTGGCTATCCTTCTTCTCATTCGTGTAACAAAGTCATATAGTTGGATAAGGTAAACACAAATACTGAAACTTAGCCTACATATATTTCTTAATACAGCTGTGCGAATCACGTTGTAATCATATAGAAGAAGATACCAACCGTAACGCTAAATCTGGCGATTAGTTATATCGCACGAAGGGCTATGCATTAATTCGAACAATCCTGGGCGTTAAGCTTTTAAAAAAAGATATATTATTATGTAGTACGTATAATAGGAGGATCGGTGTTTTAAGAAAATTTTTCGTAAATTCAAGTTACCCATCATTATCAAGGCCAATTTGGTTTTGCTTTCTTTGTGGCAAAGTTTCAATCACAACCTTATAGAAAACCAGGTTTATTGACTCCTTGATAAGTTAAGTTTACGGATTGACATTGCGCGTTGATTTACAGAAAGGCATTGCTCCGAACATTTTATGGTATCATAAAAAAAGAAGAATCCATTTTTCATCTCTGATACCGATTTTGCTAAGAAATCGGCCTCTGCGAAATTTGGAGAGCCATGAGGTTCAAATTGATCAACGAATATTCGTGTGCTTGTCTCAGACAATTAATGCGGCATCCATATTCCTTGCTTATGTGTCAATTCGCTAATTTCGTTTAGGTGTATAGGCTGTTCTGTATAGTCGAATTGTTTAGTTGGGTGCTTGTGTATAGGCGTTAAGTTTTGGATCAGCTTCCATCAGAGATTTTAGGGTGTCATTTTCAAATTCAACTAGTCGTTCACTTTAAGGCGTGTCAGAGAAATCATAATTACTGACAGCGAGCCAAGGTCTAAACTAACATTGACACTTATCGACCTTCAATACACTTCTGGAAAGACCGCATATTTTCTTCATTGTTACTGCATTGCATTAAGCCCTACATGAAAATGAAAAAGTATGCAATAACGAATGTGACCCTTGGAAACTTTAGGCGCCGAAATTTTACTACAGGGTTGCAAGAAAAAAATTTGGAAAAAGAAATTTTGAACAGAACGATCGGTATAGAACTAAAGGCAAAAGCGATTCTTTGCAAATAATTGACTACGTGTGGGTACGTTTAATATTAGTACAGCATATATACTACATTCATTAGTAAGAAGAGTGAAACAAAATTTAGAATTTTTACTTTTCTCATTGCCGTCCAGAGATCTCTTGTATCGGTCGGGCCGGGCCGTTTTAAATCGTATAATTAAGAAAAACATGAACGCTTTCTGTATATTTATCTGAAAGCGAAAATATTCTCTGCACTACTAGTGGTCGGGAAAATATGATGCGCTTAGAAGAACTTGAGATAAACCCCTCTTTCAATTTACAAAGTATTTCAGAATGATAATCGCGATTGATTATGAATCGGGGAAATTATGAAATGTTATTGAAAATGTATAGCATCGGATCATTGTTACGGCCATTTCCCATATTATATAAATCCTTGATTTGAAACTCCGGTATATGAAAAATATTTTCTATTCTTAAAGCTTTTAAATATGGAGGCGTAAAAGCGTTGCTGCTCTTAATCATATGAAGGGTAGAAGAAATTTTACTTCAAGTCGCGCGAACTGCAAAAAGAATCGAATTTGTACCGAAAGACCGAAGAAAAAAAATCGTTAAACCATTACTTTGGTACTATGTTCAAAGATTGAACAGAAGAAATCTTTATTTTAAACACGCGTCCTCTAGAAATCTTTTCCTTGTTAAACTCGTATAAAAGCTGTCGTTAACGAAGCGATGTCTTGTGCCTTGACACGATAAATGTCGTTAAAGCGGGTTCGCTGTCTGTTTTGAAGGATTATTCCAAACAGCGCTCTAATTTATAAATTAATCAACCGAATGATTTGAAACTTTTGTCAAATACCAAAGATTGTTGTTCCAATTCAATAAAAAAGTATAAAAAATGAATTGATACTCAAAACACACGGATTTTTAAGATATATATTTCCCTCACATTTTGAACACAGTATCATAATAAAAACGCGGATAGATTATGGTTATAGTCCGTCGCCTTTCAGAAGAACTCTCTTGGAACACCAGATTATTATGCTATGCATTCAGTTGGATGGAGCAGACTCTAAATGGTACGACAATTGTGGGTGATTATATCCGGCAATTCAAAGAAAAATCACTGAAAATTGCCAAATGAAAACTTATTGACGCGAAGTTAGCCCACTGTACACAGCCTACATTTTTCTCTTTGCTAAAAGTTGGGTTATCTTTACACTTGCTTCACGCCGCTGCTACGGCAATTGATAATTAAATGATAATAAAAGAATAATAAAATGATGAGAAAAACTAGAATAAAGTTGAAAGTTGTTACTATCCACCATATTATTGGCGAAAAGTTAAAATAAACAAACTGTGTTATAAACAAGTAAGAACATTATAGTCGGGCAAGGCCGACCATTGAATACTCTATCCAACATTGTTCAACACAATTCTTATTTTTTTTATAGAATACAAAAATTATATCTTGCTTTTATATGAAGGCATATTTGTCATATGCGTATTAATCCTTACATAGGGCAGGACCCAAAAATAGGCGCAAATGGTCCAAATTTTGTAGAGTTCATTTTTATATGAAATTATTATAGATATTATGGATCAATTTTCATCACCGTATTTTAAAACTTAGACTTGTCTGCTCTACAAAGGGTCAATTTTCGTGAAAATCTTTATTAGGGTAGAATCAAAAAAAAAATAGGACGACAAGATTTTAATCTGGTACATTTAATTATTTTTATGTTAAATTACTATTGTGGTATTATTTTCTTCATGAAGCATTGGAAGTTATACCTGTTTGCCGTGTAAACTTCAGTTTTCGTTGGTGTGTGTGTGTTCAAAAATTGCCCTAGCCGGTCCAAAGTTTTCGTACGAATGTAGAATACTCATATACTACTACTTAACCACTTTTGCAGAAAAATTTTGAAAATTGCAATTTTTGTCCATACAGAGATATTTGAGAATACGGCTTTATATAAGGAGTGTTCGAAAAATTAGATCGATCCCAGCCCTTTTCAATAGCATTTGTCTTGGGATCAAAAAACGTCACTTTACTAAATTTCATCGAACTATCTCAAAACTTGCGACTTGTAGCTTGAACACAAATTTACGAGGACAGACGTCAGACATCAGACGGACAGACAGGATTAGATCAATTGAGATTATGATTCTGAATCGATCGGTGTAATAAAAGATAGGTCTATCTTAAATCTTTCTGCCTGTTACCCTCTACCACAAGTGGTGTAGGGTATACAAATTTTGACAGGTACGATTTCCCTAATAATTGCTTCACCGTTTTTTGTACATATCTCTCTATGAATTGAATTATTTAGCAAAGAGTTTCAGCATAATCATTTTGTGAATTATGCGGTATAATGTTGGTTAGGTCACGTTCAATTTTTGAGTGCTTTATGCAAAAGAATCTGTTCCATACGAAAAAATTGTCAAAGTGCGCCATGTGTTGTAATTTCCGCTTTTTCGGAATTATTTTGCCAGTCTGTTATGAGCGGGCTATTATGCATATATCGCAAACATTGTTCGAAAAACTTTATGAAATCGAGTTAAAAATATATGGTTTAGTTTTGAGTCTTCTCTATGTAAATTTCATTTACTAAAAGGGTCTTTCTACAGAACATGGGGGTATTATCTCAGAATTTTACGCTGATGTTTACTTTCGGCGGTTATGAATAGTGTAGAAACGAGCTAGAAAATTATACTCGGCTTTTACAAATTTTCGTTATCCCAAAAAAAAAAAAAAGATCAGAAGACGATGGAAAAACTAAAATTTCATTTTTTTATATTAGCGGGCGGGTTTTGCTGATTTCATCCATTTTTTAGAATATACGTGGAAATTTTCATCGTGGGTCTATTGTAATTTTATGAGTGCTGAGAAAAAAACTCCGAAAACAGAAGAGTTTCTCGTATTTTAAATGGGCATGTCCCTTGACTAATTTGGATTTTTTTCAACATTTGAGTGCGCGCAATATTTTAATGAAGGGAAGTGCTTACCGCAAATATTGCATACATGGACAGATAGACAAATAAATAGGTGGACATGCTTAGGTGAATTAGAAAGTCAAGAATATACATATTTTATGGAGTTTCTGACGGTTCCTTCTGAACGGTATAAAGGTTTTGACAAAAAAAATGAAATTTCAATTCTTTCTAAAGTTGGGCGGACGTGGCCAATTTTTACTATAATATGATAGAATCGCTCACAGAAAAACGGGGAAACTTTTGTAATTTTGCCTGTTAAATTTTTTAGTAATAATAGGGAAACCAACCTACCCGCAAGAGCTTTAATGTTCATTCCGATTTTGAAACGACATCAAGCAGACGGCCAGACAGATGGGGTTACCTGAAGCTTCTTTTCGCGTGTTGCAAACATGCGTGTTTTGACATGCTCCAAACCTTTAGGGACGGCTGTAAGAACATTGTAAATTTCAATTATTCGACAGCGAGTGTGACCAAAACTTGCACACAGCGACTCATATGCCCCCAGATGATAGGCAATCGTAAGAATAGTTCATATTAAAAATAATCGAAATTAATTTCTATTCAAAATTTTCAACAATTGAACAATTTTTTTTTGTTTTTATATTTTGTATTCTATTTTCAAACACACAAAAAAATCAATGCATACCCGCAGAAAATTTATTACCGCATTTAATACAGATATTTCTATATTATTTAGGAGAGGACATGACTAGATTGCATAGTAGTAGTCACTGCTTGTGTTTAAAAAGCTATGAATGTGAACTTCCATAGAAGCTCGTTTAATATAGCATGCATGTATGAAATGGAAAGATAGACGAACGATATTCGATAAAGAATAATAATAATAATAATAGAGTATAAGTTTATTTCCCATTTAAGTGGTGAACTAAATGCTTTAATGGTATAGGTAAAAGGGGAGAAACGAGACACGCGGGAGAAGTAAGAGAAAAATAGTAGAGATTTTATTGTTATAAGTAATGGATAGAGATTTAAACTCTAATAGGAGTGCCTTTTGCGCATAACTATAAACCGGAAAATAAGCAATATTGTGGCAACATGAAATGATGGCATTTGTTGCAAAATAATTGCATTGAAGCTTTTCAATATTATTGTATTACGCATATATGCTGAAGGTACAACAAAGGCAACAAATATAAGTTGAATAGAATAGGGACGGAGCACTTACCCAATGTACAGATTTCGCCAATTTTCGATTGATTAAAACATGACTCCTTGTTATGATAAACTTCATGACACCAGGCACAAGATAATGCAACAATTTCCTTAGAACCGAATAGTTTACCTTGCACAGCCTGAAAAATAGAAGGGATAATATACATAAAATACACACGAAAATATATGAACATATATGAACAACTGATGTACAAAATGAGTATTACGTAGTGTGCAAATTCATTGAGTCCAATAATGGAGATTGCATTAGTCAATCCCAAATGACAATTTGTATAAGTATGAATTGATGAATGAACGAATGTAGCGAATGAAACGAACGAATCTCGCCTTCCCTTAAGTCTTAATACTTTTGAAACCACTAAACGCTAACATTTGCTTGTGCTCCCGAAATATTTAGGTGAATGGGGATGCGAACGTATAAACGTCATTAACAACCTTTCTTGTAACAGCTAATGCAAGTTTTATTACGTGACAATTTTAAAAACGTACACAGAATATGTTTATAAAGTAGGAAAATTTTATATTATTTTTCGCTGTACTTTTATATCTCTCGAGTATGCGTGAATTTTTGCAACTTTCTCAGCCCGATTACAATGTAGCTTAGAAATCTGATTAAAATATGCATGGATATATGGAAAGCATTGGCTGCAAATTCGCTTCCCTTCGCCCGTTCGTTCGTCTGCTCAATCATATGTTGTTGAAAAAAAAGATACGACTTGGGCTGAATATATTTAAATATCCGACGCCAACCTTTTGGCAGTAGCGCATAAGAAGTGTGCTAATTAAAAACCAGGTCTAAAAGATTTGACAGTGAATGAAAAAAATAAAGATTTTTATTTTAAAAACGGGCGTGCTTCGATTATCAGTGTAAATTGTTTTTTATACTCATCACCGAAAGATGGCGGTGTACCCCCATTTTGCAACATCCAAAATGAATAAGAAGATTCATAGACCTTATAAAGTGCATATGGTTCTGATAAGCTTGAAACTCTAAATCGATTAAGCCATGTCTGTCCCTCTGTCCGTCCGTGTGTATATATGTGGTGTGTGCTGTTGATACTCGTCTGGTCGCAAAAATGACGATATCGACTTTCAATTAGGCAGTTTCTGTACGCGGATTGGTATAGAAAATGGGCCAAAGCGATTACAGCATATGCGCACAGTAAAGCGTAAACTGAACGCGACAATGTTGCTCTAAGCAATAATTTGTCTTTTTTCACAAATTATGAAACATAAAAGGCTGAAATATTTCACACAGAAGACTCTACTACTTATGTGCAAAAATTTGAAAATAATCCGACTTGCCTACACAAAGCTATAAACGATTAAATATGCTTTTTTTCCACTGTTTTGATTGGTGTGGATTTCGTTTTACGTCTAACGACGTGGTGGATTAATTTTTTGTTAAGAATACATTTTAGTCAACTAAAAGGTGATAGATAAATTTTATCCCATTCACTTTTTTATAACCATAAACAAGTGAGAACATTATAGTCGGGCAAAGACGACGATTCAATACTCTACACCAAATTGCCCAACACAATTTTTATTTTTATATGAAATTATTATTAAGGATCAATTTTCATTCCACACACATATTAAAACTGAGACTTTTCTGGTCTACAAAGAATCAATTCTCGTGAAAATCTACATATAACGATCCAAAAAATAGTCCGAAATGGTCTAAATTTCATACAGTTAATTTTTTTATGGTAAATTGGTATTATGATATAATTTTTGTCGTATGAACTTCGGTTCAAAAATTGCCCCAGCTGGTCCAAAGTTTTAATTCCAATGCCGAAATATTACTACTTAGCCACTTTTGCCAAAAAATTTTGAAAATTGCACTATTTGCACATATAGCGATCTTTCAGAATTCGTCGTTGTATGGGAAGTCGTTGAAAATGTGGATCGAACCGAGTCATTTTCAATAGCGTTCGTCCTTGGTCAAAACACGTCACTGTACTAAATTTCATCAAAATATCTCAAAATTTGCGACATGCAGTTTGTACACAAACTTACGGGGACTGACAGACTTAGATGAATTGAGATTATGATTCTGAATAGATCGGTATAATAAAAGGTGGGTCTGCCTTAAATTTTCTGCATTTAAATATACGACCGCTGTAAGCTAATGTGCCACAAGTGGTATTGGGTACAGTAAAAGCATGTGCAGGGCCGAATATAACTCTCTAGATCCTTTTTTTTTTTTTTTTGGGTTGACCGTTAATCTAAATGCATTAACATTAAAATTATTTGAAATTTATATTGTTAGTTTACAAAACTATAGTTAATAGCATAGGAATAAAACGCATGTATTTAGGGGAACATATTCCTCTTATTTTTTGAACACGGTAGGAGAGATACTAGATCTTGTGCTCTTTTATTATTATTTTAAGCATGTCCTTCTGTGTTCAGATGGATTTGGGTTAAAGATTTTATTGAAGATGAATGTTAAGTTCAAGCTTAGCCTCCTATAATATTTTGTAGAAATGGTTTAAGAAGAATGGGAAGCTGTTAGTATTTTGCTACTGGACCGCTTCAATTAATTTAAACTTAAACTGAATAGATTGGAAAGATTTACTAACTCTTCTCGTCAATGAACTTCGCCGATGTTAGGGAAATGGAATGAAGTGATAACATCATGTATACATAATTTTTTTTGTATCGGGGCTCGAAAGTAAATGTTAATAATTTAAATAAAATGCGACAGTACATGGATTGAACATGAATTTCATGCTACCATCTCCAACATCGGAGCCTGCACAAAGCTTACATATGTATGTTCAAAAAATATTAAAACAATAAAATTTTCATTTAAATCGTGCGGACTTATCCCAGCGAGTTATTATTATTATATATCTTCTTGGATTTAAATTGGCACTACACTGACGGACATCCACATCAAATTTCGCGACAATATTTTCGATAAAAGTAGAACTACTCCTACTCTTAGTCTTTATGTAAAGATTCAAATTTCGTTTCAAAAAAGTGTTTTAATGACTGTTACAAAGAAGCGTACAAGCTCTTTTTTGGGCACAGATAGCTGGGCCTTTAAGTTCTGCATGTTTATTTTTTTTATCGCTTCATTGCGGCCTATTTCCGAAAGGGTTACTTAAAGACTGTATTGTTGACGCATCTGTATGACAACCACCTTAGCACTAAGGAAGCTACCAATGAATGAAACGGCGTTTGCAATAGAAAACATAACCAAGCGCTTGCATAGGCATCAATATTGCGAATACTTCACTGTTCAGAGCGACTGCTTTTGATTGATATAAATGATTGATTGGAAAGGCATTGAAATTTGCGGCCGTTCTTCCCCGTCCACTAATGAAGACCAACTGAAGGAAATCAAGGATTGATTACTCAAAAATCGTTGATAAAAAATCGTAGTTTTTGTAGGATTCAAACAAAAAATCGCAGTTGCGTGGATACAACCGATTTTGCAAAACCATTTGAGCTTTTGCTTGCCAGGCTTTCATCATTTAAAAAATCTACGACCAAAAGCTTTCACATGGCTTGGCTGGATATTGATCCTTTTAATGGAATTCAATGAAATGGTTAACATTAAATGTGAGATCCTTATCAAGTGATATGTGCAAGAGGTGAACGTGAGATGAGAACTATGAAATATTGAACTACCTGCATACACGTTCACAATTCCTTGCGTAAACTCAGACGCATCAACGTAAGTTTTTCAGAAAGCTATTAAACAGTCTGAATCTATATACAGTAGGCTTAACACGTTCATGGACGTGACGAAATGATGCAGTAGCAAACAAATTGTTATTCATTTAATTATACCCTACACCACTTATGGTACAGGGTATATTAAGTTAGTGCGGTCGTGTGTAACACGCAGAGGTGCTTAAGATAGACCCACCTTTTATTTATGTCTATTCATGTCTATTTTTGCAGCTCACTGAAATTTTTGGCGTCCGTGAACATATTCAGATTATTTTTCAAGAAAGCGTAGTTTTTTGAATAGCTTTCCGTATACAAAGAAAAGTTTTGTAAACAATTTTATGTTCTTTTTAAGAGCATCAGATGTTATAAAACCTAAGGATGACAACCAACCAATTTTTTTTTTTTTTGTCAACACAACAAAGAATTCACTTGGACTTCACTGAAGGGGAGAACGTGCAATATGATGGTAACAGCCGGCCTTGATGCTTAAAGCATAAGAAAAGAAAAAAAAAACAAAAATTAAGCAAGTGAAGGTTACAATGGGTCATTGTTCGTAAAGTTTACTATTTTGATAAGGAGCTTGTAACATCTTACTGACATTCTTGGGGAATCGTAAATACCTTTGGAAAATAAACTGAATGTTAGATGGACGCATATGCATAAATTTCTATACATGCGTTGACTTAGGTCTAGATTCTGGTTTGTGGTTCTAATATAAAAGCAGGTTTAACCTCAACTGTTCTTGATGGAGCCTTTCGTCCTGAAGAGTAAATTTCCTGGGACGATATTTCGACCGAAAAAATTACGGTAATTGGTAGTTGAGTTTTTATAAAATATTTTTGCAAATAAAAGGCGAACGAGATTCGTCATGGGACCATTTTGCATTTTGTTTTTCACGATTTTTGTTGGTGGAAGCTTCAGTCTGCAAACAATTTATAGGATTGAAAAAAGAAAGACCGTAGTCCGCTCACAACTATACCTACAGTGGGCAATTAACTATAATATACACTTCATAGCAACATTCGTTTTGTTATACACATTTACGAGTTTCATTTAATAATTGTCGAAAACGCGTCCGCAATAAATAATAATCTGGAATCGGGTACAATTAAAAGTCAGTCTAAGAATGGTTTACATATGTTTATAGTGAATGTAATGTTTTAAGGTTCTAGTGTATGCTGATATATTGGTTGCAATTGCGGGGTATCAAAGATTCGACTTAACCCGTAAAGTTAACCTTTTCTTACGTGTGGATGGTTATAAGATACTCGTAAAAGAACAATTATTCTTAGAAAGTAGGAGGTTGTTGCACGGTTTAACAACGCAACAGACAAGATAAGCAATTTTCATTCAAGTTTGAGCGAATCGTAGATACATGCTACCCAGGTGGATGCAGATAGAAAAGCGCCAGTTTAAATGTTACTATTGAAGGCAACAGTCGGTCGACTGAAATTAACTTCACATTTTATAAATATGAAGAATGTAATGTCAGTCAGTACGCTCGGAGTTATGTATCTATTTTTAAAGTAAATAACTAAAGTCATCTCGTTTCCGTTTAATCTTCTATCTCAACATTTGCTTGCTATGAGGATGAACTTATTGAAATGCACGTGACAAAGATTCATTTGGCAATAGATCGGTTCGAAATCTTAGATTGATTGAAATCAAATATCACATATTGGTATTATTTTGATGGGTCTTGTGTGCACAGCAAACGAATAACTAAATCTAATGTACTCAACTTCTTCGAACAGCATATCGGGCAGTTTGAATTCAACGCCAAAAATTCGCAACCTTTCCTAACCGCGGGTCAGAACGTGCAGATTAAGAAGACATATTGCGAATAAGTTGACTAAGTTCTGGAATATTGAAGGGCACAAGCGTGCATTATTTTTTCTTCTTTTTTTTTTTTTTTTAATTGATCGAGCGGTGTGGCGAAGAAGGAAAAAGCGTCAAATGCGGAAAGGGTTAGTTCTCTTGTCTAATTCGAAGCATAATAATAATGCTGAATGTTAATGCGTGATGAATAGCGTATGCGTCACGATGTCGAAAGTGCAAATAACTATGGCATAGATCAAATGGGTCATTTGTATTGAGGATTAAGCTAAATGGCATCCACATTTGGGTAAGTGGGATGTTATTAAATATTGTGAACGAAACGATTATTTTATCCAAAATATGAGCGAATTATACTGAAAGTTATGATGGTGTGATTTTAGGTCTAATACGGCAGAACTCGTGAAGGAAAAATTAGCAGTTGCCATCCTACGGTTTTTGTCGATTAATTTTACCATCAACCGATGTTTTATTGCCTTCTCGAGTTCTAAAAGAATGAATTCTTTGAGTAGTAGCGATAAAAGGTTCTGCGCACAGAATTCATCTTTTACCTGAAAGAGGGAGGATGTAGAGTTATCGATAGATGACGTTTTTCATTAAATACATCCTGCTATTTTTTTTATATCGGGTCGTCAAGTACGAAGGTTCTAGATAATAGGTTGAACGCAGTAATATGTAAAAATAAATTATCGCATTTTGAATAGAAAATCGTTAGAAACTTATTCACATTCCTTTGCGCGAGTAGAACTCGGGCAGGCCACTTAAAATTGTGATTATAGTAGAGCTTGATAAATTGGGACACCTAGATTGCTGAGGTCTGATTTAGGTCTTAACTGTTGCTACGTTGAACAAGATATAAACAAATGTAGGAATTGTTCTCATATGGAATGAACTCACACCCGTATAGTAGCTCTAACAACAACAACAATAATAATAACAAACAGCGTAAATAATTATCCATATGCTGTACGTATATATATATATATATATATATATTATATATGTGTAACTTTATATAAATCCCTTGTCAATTTGAGGAAGGTTTAAATTCCATATTAAGTTAACTTGTGTTTGCTTTCAGCGCATGTTAAATGATAAATACACGTGTTTAAATTAAATTCATTTAGCTTGCGATTGTATTAGAGAATATGCATTAAGTATGCGTTTGGCGAGCGGTTTGGGAATTGTTTACACTTTAGAGGGAGGCAGCAATCCTTTATCAAATTCTATGGTACATCATTAACAGGCAAAGCCACTTGTAAATACCTTAGATAAACATAACACAACAACAAAATTTGTAGAGGAGGTTTTGTTCGGAGAATTTAAATTACAAAGTATTTAAGAGAGATTTTTAGTAACGTAAGGTCATGGGCACATAAGCCAGCATTTTGTTTTTTTTATTTTTTTTTTTTATATATATTGTAAATTAGCAATTAAAGCGCAGATAAGATGTTGTGAATAAGAAAATGAATGCAAATCTTTAGGGAAAAGTAGGCAAACGTTCAGGGCTGAAAGCATTTCTCCATTTTTTGAAATTACATGTAAGCAGCTAATTAACAATTCTAGTTGGGTTTGCTTATTCGTCTCCCTCATTTATTTATCTTTATTATAAACGTAGGTGAGTACATATATATGCTGATAATTGTTGTACTTTTTGCTTGCCTATTTACCTAAGTGGATATAATAACAAATTGCTTATTTGTTTATATTATACAGTCCACGGCAAAAGTTTTGACTTATTAACAGAAATTCATCTCTCAATTTATCCGTTTACGCATTCTCTTTGTTTCTAGAGACTTTCTTATTATGATTATTTTCTATCCGTTTCGTTATTAGAAGGCAATGTGACAAAAACATTAAAATTGGAATAATACAATGTAAGTAATTCGCGATAATTTAGTTCTTATGATTTTCTCTTGGCTCACAAATATTTCGGTTCAAGCTAAAATTAAACGTTTTATTCTCTTTAATAAGTCTTGATCTTGAACTGTTATAGTAGAAATTAGCGAAATGATTATAACCCATTCCTATGCACTCTATATATTTCTCGAAAAAAGAGCTTGTATTTCGATGGCGAAAAGTAAAAACTGAACTGTGTTATGCTTGGAAAAGTAGTAGTAGGATAAGCGTGTAAAAGCATTCGTCCTTGGGCCAAAACACGTCAGTATACTGTGCCCTCGACGTTGACCACATGACAAGGAAACGGATAGATGGACAGACACATTTAAATCGAGTTGGAAAGTGATACTAAATTGGTCATATAATGTAAGTTCGGTCTATCTCAAGTTTTTCGACTTTATCCATACATCTGCATAAGTTGAATATACCCTTGTACCTCAAGTGGTGTACGGTATCAAACCGAAAATATGATTTGTAAGGGCATCATATCCTTTCCACATAGATCAATGATCGCTTATAAATGCTCAATCCTGAATAATAAAAATAAAATTGCGACCACGTTTACTTAAACAACGAATATTTATATACAGATCTTGATTGTATATACAAAGATCGGGTTTTCAGTAGGCAGGCTAGCATGCACATAGATAAGTAATGCTCAATTACTTTCGGGGTTCACACTGACTTGCCATATATTTATATATGTGTATATATTCTAATATAATATATATATGCATATGTATATAGATATATTTCACGGGAACCTGGGTACATTTTTTTATACGATATAAGTATAGAATACATATATACATATAATATAGAAATACATATTTTTATATGATATAATTACTGAATATATTTCCTTCGTGGGTATAAAAACACACTAATGCATGTTACATGATGTTTTTTTTGAACAAAATTTTCAGCTCATATACGATTGGTTAGGATGGACATAAACTTTTAACGTGCACTGTATATGGGGGAACTGTTGCAGTATTCATGGCATTTGTAATACACATTAACTTTACGTCAGAGAATTTTACGTTAGCTTATTAATGAGGCCGAGAAAAGAGAGTAGCATTTAAACAACAACATTCCATTTATTCTTCTTCCTATGGAATAGATATAAGATTGCTTTGGTATGCAAAGAAATCATTATGTGTGATGGTAGTAATTAATTTTGCTCATTTTCTATGCATAAAAGCGAGAAGAAATTACCCAAACTGCTGTATAGTTAGTTTGAAATTTTCGTAGAAATAAATGGAGCGGAGTTATATTTCGGATCTTTAACACTAGAACGAGCGAGCACGTTGTTTTAATTCTTCTTAATTTTCGATCTTCAAATAAATAATCATAAGGCATGTACTGTTAAAAATTTTTTTCGGTCACTTCTATTTGTATGAAAAGACCATTAAATATCTATAGTTAGATTTTTTGTATCTAGCCTAGCTTTGCTGAGGATGCTGAGGACTTCAAATTAAAAACAAAATGATTGAAAAGGCAATTCTTTCGCAAAATTGGCCCATGGATGTTTCGAAACCGCGATCTTCATTTTATTGGCCTGAAGCTCTAATCAACTGAGCTAATGAGCTTGCAAACTTACAAACCTACGATTAAGATCGTATCACAATTTAGGAACACTTAAAAGGAAGCTTCAGAGACCATGTCGTTCGTGATCAACGTGAAATTCTGAATTGATTAAGTTATGTCTGCCCGTCTGTGTGTCTATTCGCTCGTTGTTGGGACTCTCGTGGCCGCACAAATGAAGTTATTAACTTCAAATATGATGGAAACATTGGACGCTTTTGCACGCATTAAAATTGAAAATGAGCCAAGTTGGTCAGAGCAGAAGCCCGCAGTGCAATCCCACTTTATTAAACAAAAATTTTTATATTAAATTATAAAAGTTAGAAATCTAATATTTTCCATATTTACTTGACGAAACACTCTACTACTGCAAAAAAATGGGAAAAAATCGGCCAAGCCCACACCAATCACAAGTGATTGGTAAATTATCTTTTTGTTTTAAACTTTTTTGAGGTTTTATATGATTATCGAACATAAGGTCGATCCGACATAATGCTTGAAACTATTTTATACATTGCTCACGCGAAGATACATTATCTGCCTAAAAATTGGTTAATTCTCAAAGAAATATGATGGACATTACGACCTGGTGAATTACTTTTTTCTTAATAATACCAGCGATGCATAAAAGCGGACATATAAAATGGCTTAGAGAGTAAAATGCCGAAAGCTGAGTGTCTTAATTCTAAACTAATTATGGTGAACGTCATACTTGTGGTAAATTAATTTTTCTTAGCAATACCTTTTCGCGAAGTAAATGTAAAGCATAAATACTTTATTCCTTTCTCTTTTTTATGATAACAAGCAAAAGGAAGCGACGCTGACGATTTTAATGGCGGTGGGTGTGCGAGATTCGGCTCCAGCCGCATATAAGTTTCTTACTTGTTTTCTTTTATTATTATTCTCCAATTAATATTAACGTAAAAAGAGGATTTGAAAAATTGGAACTATTAAGGGAGTTATTATACGTCGTATACCTTCTTGATTCGGGGCACTACTGGGTGTTGTTTAAATGCAGTGCAAAGGACTTCTTCATGCGCTATATGAGAACAGATGAAATAACCGTTACATTCGCAGAACGAATTAAAAATCCGCTAAGTGCAAGAGAGATGCGTTAAAAGCCCTGCAAAGTAACGCCGAAACACGATAACCAATTGGCCAGCTCATGTCTTCCGTATTTTGGGATACGCATGGCAACGTGTTTATCGAATGCATTGAGAAGGAATGCATGATGATTAGGGAGCATTATATGGCACCTTTGCTTGAACTGAAAGGGACAATGGGCTAAAATAATGGTCCAAACATCGCGTGTTTAATGGCAAATCTGAATTTTACACTTTACTATATTCTGCGAATCATGTATGCCGATTTGTGCGAAAGAAAACGTAATAGATTTTTAATATAATACATTAACTATATGAGTGCATTGCTTTTTCTTACCTTTCCACATTGTTTACATTTGCCTTTTTCCATTTTACGATGCACCCAGTGATGATGGGTAACCGCTTGTTCCCTGTATTGTCTTACACCTACGTCACGATATGTTGGCTTACATGCTAATTGAGTCTTTTCATTAACAATTGGAATGCAATTTTGATGCGCGATTAATTGGCATGCCGAGCATTTCATGCGTTGTCCACTTTTCTGTAGGATCAAAAAAATTTGTTAAATATATAATTTTTAATTACATATACGATGTATATGAGTTGCGAAAAGAATGCTTTTATCATGTAATAAATAAATCAAGCGATCGACATTAAAATGGATTCACAGGATGGATTCTTTTTGGATTTTTGCTGCCTAATGAAAATGCTTTTTGTAATTATTTTATCTGACAGGTTATTATTGTTGTTGGACTTAATCTGCGGTATTTTTGTTAAAAGGTTAGTTGGAAAACGGCTTTTCCAATTTCAATATATACGTCATGTTAGATGTCAATCTTTTACTTTCATTATACACTATGTCGCTTCTGGTACGGCCGCACGTAACACTCAAAAGGCCTTAAGAGAAACCCTCCGATTGATTCAGAATTAATTTCTAAATTTGTTCGCCCACTTGTGCGTCTAATGTCTGTCCATGTATTTTTGTATCCCAACTAAAAATCGCAATTTCTGAGATAGTTTGATGAGTTGTTTTGTCCCAAGAATGAACACTATCGAAAATGATTCGGATCGGTCCATTTTCCATATAACGAAAAAATTGCAAACTTAAAAAAAATTTGGTTCGACTGCTGCGCAAATGTTTGAAACCCTTTCTCACGAAAATAGAGTTTGCATCTGGTAAAAAAAATCGAATTTTTAATATTTTATGTTGAAAATTGATTCATAATAATAAATTGACAAAGAAGCTAATCTTTCCGAGCGGTGTACGGAGGACCATGACCGCACTTAAGGATTCTCAGGAAATGTACATTGTTACATTCCAAAAAAGGCCAAAAAGGCATTATTAATATTTTATGATAGTAATTTGACTCAAATTAAGTGAACTAAATTTGAACCACATGGATGTATTTCTTGGACTCCACCCCGTATAAAATATTTTATGAATAAAATCCCTTTAGAAAATGGTTTCATTTCTAATATTTTACGATGAAAATTGGTTCATAGCAGTAATTTATCCAAAACATTAGCGGTAGGAAATTGGGATCGCATAGGTCTATTTTTAGAACTCCCCATATAGAAGGTGGATCGCAAAGAGCAAATCTGTATATGCACAGAAAGTCTAAGTTTTTTATGATAGACACTCGAATGTGATAAAATTTTTAGAAGCTAAATTAAGTTTACTTAACATGGATTACGCCGTGTGACGTTTTGGACATCCATCTATGTGTGGGCTTCCATGGGATAACTGTGCTAGACCAAGTGTTGTAGGGAATGTAATGGTATCTAAACGGCTTCTCGTGAGTATAACGTTCGTACTTGTTTGTTACGATAAAACAAACTCTGCCTCTACTTGGGAATGTAGAGTGAATCTAGTTGTTCCGAATAAAGACTAATGAAGAAAGAAACTGAATACAGAAGGGTAAAGAGAAAAGGAAGCTAAGTGTTTTTCAACGTTTGCAACGTATCGGTCCATTTTGAATTAATGCAAGTAAATAATTTAATGAGACACCAATAGCGGGAACGCCAGCAAGGGATATTTTAAATTCTGCTTATTATGAAAATCTTAAATATATTTATATGATAGGTAATAAGTTCTTTGCCTGGGTAGATTGCGAATGCTCTCACCGCGGAAATTTCGTCGCTCCGAGATAAAATAATCTTCGACCGAGTTTTGCAAATCTTCTGACTGCTGACCCGCTAGGTATGACTGCACTAATCAAGCCAAAGACCATTTGCGGG
The DNA here is from genome assembly GCF_014805625.2 of Glossina fuscipes. Lineage (NCBI taxonomy): Eukaryota > Metazoa > Arthropoda > Insecta > Diptera > Glossinidae > Glossina > Glossina fuscipes. Next base: position 404,224 of record NW_023998431.1, read on the forward strand.
ATTGCTTTACTCCTGATAGCCTGAAGCATATCTAATCTATGTGCACCCAAAATTTTGGGAAAAACAAACGCATCATGTACGTTTTATGAAACAATCTATTTCAACGGGCGGAACTTATTTGCGTAGCACCAGATTTTGTTTCTTGTTTTTTCTTTTCCATGACAAAAATAAATGAAGAATTTTAAGCGCTTAGGCCAAAAAAATTAATTTTGCTAACCTTGGGCCACATCAATTCATATTTTGAGTCTTCTCCTTTATCAACTATCCCATAAAAGGTATGCGTTTACACGCGAGCAAAGTATAATTTTTGTATTTTACCACAAAAATGAATGACAATTTGATTTAGGATCATTTATGTAGGGTTATTATAAAAATGTGTTTATTCGTTTTTATTGCATATTTTCATAATCTATGCCATCATTTCATAATCTAGATCCATCATTTATTATATCCATTTTAGCAGAATTATTTTCAACAAAATCGCTTGACTAAAAGTAATTGAAAGCGGATTAGATCGGATTATTTTCTTGGCGAGTCGAGCCACTTTGAAAAGATTTCACATTTCACGTGAAGATTTCATATCATTCAAAAAAAATATCAATTGGCGGTACTATATCTATATGGAAGATTTGGGTGAGCAGGGCGATTTTTTTCTTGTAAAGTTTCAATAAAAATAAGCATTTGTATGATAACAAGGTCTAGGTTTTGACAGTTTATTACTAAATTAGTGGTATAGGATGTTTAATAGAAATCCTTGCTTGACTATTAACGTTTGAAGTTGTTTTATTTGTTCATTTCACGAATTTATAAGTGACTGCTGAGCACATTATTATTTATTATTTACGTATTATATGTAAATAACATGTATGCTGGACACGTGTGCAGAAAAGCATTAAAACAGCAAACAGCACAAATTCATAAGAATATGCTTTACACAATAACGAAGAAGAGGCCGTTTTTAAAGCTTACATTTTTTGTGGTACAAGTTACAAGTTACAGAAGAAGGACTTGAGATAGAACCATATTTTATTACACCGATCTATTCGGAGTTATTTTTTGAATGGATTGTACGTCTGGTACGTATGTCCGCCTGGTGTCTGTAGATGTATTCATGTGCTCAGCTTATATAATTATTTTAATGAAATTTGGTGTACGGACGAACGCTATTAAAAACGGTTCGGATCGGACTACTTTTTCCACTAGCGAAAAGGGTGCAATTTACAGAATTTTGCGATAAAAACAGTGTATTGCAGTATTTTATCATTATAAATTGGCGCGAAAACTTGGGATCAGATATAGCAATTTGCTCAACCCATTGGATCATGTAGATCTATTTTTTGAATTTAAAGCCCAGGTTTCAAGGTTTAATTAAAAATAAGTTTTTACATTTCGAAAAGATCTAGGTTTTAATGTTTTATGAGGCAAACTTGTCCTTAGCCAATCAATCATATGAAATTTGAATCAAATAGATCTATTTTTTGTAATCACACAGATCCATACATAGGGATTCTCATGACAGCTTTCTATGGAGACAAAGACCCATATCATTTAGAAGATGACCTCGATACGTGCAAATTTTTTATATTAACGTAATATTATATGTTGAAATACCGTTACTCAAGAATTTGTGGCGAGGAATTTTGACGACTTTTCCAAATAAGGCGTAGATGGGGAGCGGCCGAAAAACCACCACCGATCCCATTGAAACCATTTAAATAGCGCCAGTATATTAGTTTTAATTAAAAAATATCTCAGAAATTGCGGCCTGTATGTTTAACAAGAGAATACTTGGGCAGACATATGAGTTTAGAAGATGATTTTGACTCGATCAGTAGAATTATAATAAATGAGTCTATTTTGATCTTTAATGTACCACAAGTGGTGTATGGTATGAAAAGACCAAAAAAAGCGAAAAAACGAAATTTTCTTACTCTACTTTACTGAATGGAGGTAAACGAATTTTTTATCAAATAAATATATTGTTTGTACGATATATGATGCGAATACGTGTGCGCAGCAATCATTGTCTCAATTGTTGCGCATTTTCATGTTTCAATAGCAGTTATAATAAATAAGAAAATTTTATACATCCCTGATCAAATAAATATATGAAGATCATATACGTGTATTTTTGTTAATCGCGAAGTAAGGGTAAACATGAAAGACTCTGAGGCTGAAGTTTACGACAATAGTGGTATCGAAACGGGGAAACTTTCGCTTAAGGTTTTCTTTAAATTTTTGGCTATCAGGAATGTATCTTTACGCAACATCTTGTACTGAATGAACTAACTCAACAATTTTCGATTGCAAGAGGTTTGTATATGTGTGGGCGGATGTGAGGAGATTGACTTGTTAAACGGCCGCGTATAGCGTTATGCTTGGATAACGGACAAAGAAGACGGCACATGTAAAGCGATTGTTTAATATCTTCATTCATAGTCGAAAATATGAATCTGATGTAAATGTACAAAGTTCCCCATTGACTGTTTAAAATGTAACTGTAATGAATGGAAATTTGTACGTTTTCCAATGCAATTAATTGACCTGTACACTGTAAGGGCTTTTGCCATTTCCTGGTGCTCAGCGGCACCAACCTTTGACTCACAAGAATTTCATGTTTTCTTTGAATGTTTAAAGAGTAGTTTGACTAGCAGAAGTATCCACTTTGTTGTTTCATTTTTCTTACTTCGCTTACAATTCCGATCTATTCCCTTTGCCAATTCGGAACGTACTCTCATTATCCTTGTCTTTCCTTTTTTGCCTTATTCGCGTTGTCGTTTTCGGGTCTCGTCTGATTCTGACACCTTTTACTCGACCGGACCGGTCTGTTCCTCAAAACGGACCATTTGAAGTCAGCTCTTTTACGGGTCCCGTCAAGGTTGCCTTTTGGAAACCTTACCTTATCCCAATCAGAAACACCTACTTCTGAGTAGGGCTCCTCTATCTCCCGTCGTCCGTCTAGTCCTTTACTTAATCCTAATTCTTAACCTAATTTAGCCTAGCACTCCCTCCTCCTGCACGTAGAACCTGTGAGGCCAAAACAAGGGACACATTGCACCTTGTTCGTGGCTAAATCTTTACCCTATATTGTATACATGCCAGTTATACTGATGTTTAAAGGGGCTTGTACCTTCCAGTAAGTTACATGGCGATCGCATTTTATTACTAAGTAAGCGGCTTTAATATTTGTGGCAATTGGTATCGACGGCATACAATGGCTTTATATGTGGTTTAATCATCAAAGCACGAGCTCAGCGGTATTGATTTAATCCAAGATCGCGATTCGGTCATATTTCGAGACTTTTTGAAAAATTATTACATATTTGGACTGAATGGTTTTGACACCGTTCGGTGCGGTTGTCGTTTAAAGCAATAAGCCGCCGAATTCTTGATAGTCGTTTTGTAGAAAGCGTGTCGGAAAATCACGAAATTAGATCACCAATCAAATCAAATTTACAGCGATCTTCACGAGAGATTTTACATCGTCTCGACCAAAATTACAAGATTTACAATGTCCTCAAGAAATTTGAAACTAGTTTCCGTGCCATGTATTTAGAACGAACACAATATTCATTCCTTTCATTTATGTCCATCACACACAAATGAGAAGTATATTCATTTCATCGAAACGTTCGCGACGCCCAGAAGCATGTTTCAAACATCACATAAAGCATATACACTCCTTGCCAATGTTAAATACGGAACACACCTAAGCATGTCCATCTGTCCGTCAGCCTCCAAATCTGCAAAAGAATTTAAAAGTAACTTAAACTTTTCAAGGAAAAAATCAGCCGTTTCCACTCCATATTACAGAGCATGAACATTGAGTTCTTTTCCTTTTTCTGCCTTACTTAGGATAACGGTGATGGATATAAAAGATTCGTTTACAAGTACGGGTAGTTTTCTTACTAGTTTTTTCATTTTTTGATTCTTTAAAAGTACGTGGCTTGTGAGATATGATTGTAAAGAATATGTAAAACAATACTTACAATACATTCCTCGTTGAGGCAACATAAGTCGCCTGACGCCGAGGTGGGTTTCCAAAAGTGCTCCCCCTGTATGGCATTTTCCGTCCAATCGGGCACGATACGTATCGGTCGTCGGGCATTGCTGGTTGCGCCAGTTCTTCTGTAAAAAAAAAAAAGCACAAATTAAGAAATTATTCGAAAATGAAACATCGACCCTGTTTAATATGAGATAACACCGGATGGATAGATACATTAGTGAACAAACTTTCTATTATAGATTTGTCTGTGAAAGATTTTTCATTTGGATGTAATAAAAGTTGCGATGCTCAAATTGATTCATCATGCCGGCATATAATATAAAGAGTGCCTTTATTCAGAGAATTTGTGATTCCCAGGCACAGCAATTTTGTTAACCTGTTAGCTGGAAATGTAGGCATTACTACTGTAGATGATTTTTAGTGAAATATATTCAAATGCTTAAGCACTCGGTGGACGAAATCTATTTAAGACTTGTTTCGTAAGTTGGTGAATATCGGAGCGGAAAATATTTTTTCCTCCTGGAGAATGACTACAGGATCTGCCTGGCTATTCATAAACATGTTTGCTTACCGCGACTATGTCTTTTTATGTTTAACGTGCAAAATAATAAATAAGAAATCGTAAAATTTTCGGCGTTCATTGCTCAGTTTCTCGCTTGTAATTCCAATTTCTAAGACCGTATAAATTGAATTCGAACACTTTTTATTTCGAGTTTAGGCACAAACATGGAAAAAAACTGAAATCTCATATAAATTCGAAAAAGCTTTGCGAAAACCTTGATAAATGCGCGCATGATTATGAGAAGCCGTCACTATCTTCACTATCCTAATAGCTATTTCACACTAGAACTACCAGCGTTGTACATATAAATATTTCCATCAACGGCGGTCAATTTGATTCAGTTTCCTTTCCGAATTGCCACAGTAGGGAAAAGTCAAGATGGAAAGCTAAAAATTGAGTAGGCACAATTCTGAATTCCGATATTAGTCAAGACTACCTTTATGTTGAATCCAAGAAGAAAGAGATTTACTCGTACGTCTATTACCATTACATACATGCACTCTTAACGCTTAAACAGTTGACTTTGGGAAACGTCTTCATAGGATCGATGAAAATAAGATAAAGTTGTAAATTTTTTCGAGGTTACTTCAGTTTTTTCTCTACTCTAGGCGTGTGTACGGATAGATTGCAACCATTTTTTTAACTTTTGTCTCCTAATCTGTCAAAGAATGTTTGAGCAATATTTCAGATATTTACCTTCACTTTTTCGATGCATACATGTCGGCATCCCATCGACATTTCCAAAAACCCCGTTCGATAGAGTTGTATTATTGGTATTTAACATTCTTTTCGTCACAAAATTCTATAACATAACGTCGTTTATAAATATATTTTGCAATTGGAAATCAAAATGGTGTACGTCATATTTCTAGTCGTAATATGCATATTAATGCTAATAAAAATTTCAGGTCTTTTTTTTTTTTTACACCCTATGCTACTTGTCGCAAAAATGTGCTAAATTTGTGGCTATGATAGATTCAACTTTTATTTAATCGATCGCTTTAGAATAATTATTTAAGTTGATTTTTGTGTTTGTGTGTTGACTCAAGGGCGAACCCTATTAAAAGTTAATTGGATTTACACTTGGCACCACTACCTATATAATGCCTTTTTTGTAAAAACATTTTATATAAAAGACAAGTGAGAACGTGATCGATCCTCTTATACACATTACCGTTAATGTGTACAAAAAAAGCTAAAAAATAGAATAGAAGTAAAATTTCCTTAGGCCATAGTACGGGACTGTTTCTATTTTTAGAATAAAAGTAAGAATTTATGGGGTGTACGTGTTGTACTTTATACCTAAGACGCGAAAGACACAGAAACCAGAGGTGTTCACAGTGCTTGTTGTATAGGCGTGTCCTTTGCCATTTTCAAATTCTTTTGCAAATTTGCAGTGTACTCCACTTCTTCTTCGACGATGGGCATAAAAAAATTTGGAATTTTTCAATATTTCTCTCCATAGATCGATAAAAGATAGTGTTTTGATATATTGAGTGAATGTCGAAAATTTGAGTGAGAGGAGATCATTTTTTGAGCCTCCATTATTGTTACAAAATATTAAAATTTATACGGCAAGAAAGTCTAGTATTTAATAACCCGTGATGAACGTGGTCCTAACCGATGATTTGATATATAAATCTGTTGTGCTATATATTATTTGGATTCTTTGTTATGTATAACATGACTAGCTATGCAGAGGCGTGTTCATTTTTTTTTTTTTTTTTTTTTTTTTTGTTTATTTGACCCGTCTAAGAGCCGAGTAAAAAATTCATCATCAAAAGGAAAATAGAACCCATTCGAAGCAGAATATAACGAGCAATTTGGCAAACTTGTGCACGCCCTGCGCTCGTATTTTTTACTTTGTGTGCAGGAATTTTGTTTAATTTCGTTTTCTTCTTGTATGATTACATAAAAGTGGTTAAATTAATTGAAATACATTGAAACTTTTATGTTCGCATCGTTTTAGTTTTTAGGATAAGCGCTTGGTGCTCTCGTCAAAAAGTGTCTATCTTCTCTGCGTGTTGTTGCTTCCAAACATCTGCCTAGCTTTGCGGCGTTTATAGCTTTCGGCTTTGTTTAGGGTGTCTTCAATAGTGTGAAGTTTGCGCCTAATTTCAGAGGTCATTTTTGAGTACGTGGTACACATTTTTTTATGTTTTGTTTCTTCACAAACTTTATTATCTCTGTTGCTTTCTGACATGAAGTGTCTGTTTATTTACATTCATTACTTGCGGGCTTTGCGAGTGTTATTGTCATGGGATTAATATGAAGGTATTTTTAGCTGTGCTGGTCACATGGCGCTGAGAGGTCGCAAATCAGTTGCTATCCAATCAAGTTTCAAAACAGTTCGTCCTTAGACAAAAATATGTCAGGATATTAAATTTTTTAAAGGGTTTGTAGGTAAGTTAAACATAAAAATACATGGACGAATATGAGTCGGACAGATAGACAGACAAACGTAAATTGGTTCAGAAAATAATCCTGAATTAGTCGTTATTCTGTCTCAAGTCTTCCTGGATGTCACACATACATCCGCACAAGCTTAAGCCGATTTTTTTTTTCTTCTTTTCTAAAGTTTTTCGGTTCGTTTCATTTCACTCAACTAAAAATTTGACAGTCGAGTTCAATTGACTCTTAAAGTAAATCTTAAATTAATTAATATTAAAACTTAGTATAAGTACAATAAAACAAATAAGAAATAAAAAAAAGAAAAAAAAAAGCATGTACACAACTAGCATAGACCAACACCCACAACCGGTACAGGACCAAATTGTAAATGAAGCCGTAAGCCATCGCAAACATGCATAAGCTTGGCAACCGATAATAGTTAACAACAATTCATTTTAGACTCATCGTGACATTTTAAGGTTAACAGCTAGTTTGAGTACAACATAGGTAAATCGCATTAAGCTTTAATGGACTTTAAATAGTCCGATAATGAGAATAAGTGATAGACATCATTTAGGTTCTTGCAAACAACTCTGAACGGATTAAACAACTCATAGTTATATTTACATTGACTAAGCTTAACCAAGGTAAAGTGCCCAGAGAAGCGGTTGGGGACATTAAAGCTTATTTCACCAAGTTATGCAAGCGAGTCAATAGCACCATTTATTACTTTGATTACGAAGGAAACGCCAAGAACAAATCTACGTTTTTCGAGAGATGGTAAGGACAACAGAAGCAACCTATCATTTCATGGGGGGAAGAGAGGCAATAGGTTTCCCAACCCAAATTCCTTTTGACCAGATTCAATTGAATCTACATAGCACCTATATGAAGGAGACGACATTACAGAGGCATACTCGAGTATAGGTCTAACCAAACACATGTACAGCGTTTTCATAATATAAGGACCGTGAAGCTCGTTGGACCACCTCTTTATAAAACCAAGCGCGGACCCAGGTTTGCTTAACGAGAGCTCAATGTGCAAATTAAAACGTAATCTACGGTCAAATAGAACGCCTAAATCTGTGAACATACCGACATTGTATTGCAGAATACATATACGCATAAAAGCGCATATAAAAAAAGACTGCGCAAAACAGTCAGTTTAAGAAAGGCACATATTATGTTAAATAAAGTCCTGAAGTTCATATAAAAATAATGGATTTCTTTTTCCCCGAACTAATATATATGATTTTTTTTTATAACATATGCAATATTTGGAGTCCAAATTCACAATGTACTAAACTCTTGTTGGATAGAAATTTATATTTGGTTTAAGAGTCTTGAGGCAAAGACGAGAGATAGTAGTAGAGATAGTAGGCATTGTTTCAAATTTCAGCGCACATGAGTATAAAATGCCTGAAATTCGCATATGTATTGTGACATCCTGAAAGCTTAGTATATAATAGATTGTGTGTGAGGCATATTTCTTGGAAGTAGAGAAAACATATTCACTTTTGTTTTGCTTTCTCTTTTTTCTTGGTTATGTTCTAATGTATAGATTAATTAGTTTGATTTTCTATAACAAAGAAAACGGCGTAAGAACAGAATTTAAGACTACTTTGGATGATTTAGATTAACTTTGCATGCTTTGCGATGAAAGGTAGGAAAGAAGACATGGTTCAATTAAAATAATTAAAATGTATACAGGTGTGATAAGCATATGTCACATAATTTAGAATATATTTTATGTTTTTAATTTCGCTTTAAATATCTTATTAATTATTTTTACCGTTAACCACTAACAGTTGTGCTCTATTTATAGAATTTTTATTCAAGGTAGAAGAAGGCGTTTCTGCGAGAAAAATCGAAGGCTCAACGATTTATTACATTTTAGATGAAATTGAGTGCATGCTTTTTCTATTTTTGTTATTCGCCGTTCGATTTCATAAAGTGCCTATAAAATGATAATAAACAGTATTTGAACTATGTACTAGTCGTTTGAAAAAGCTCCATCTCAAGCAACGAACAATGAGATGAGAAATAAATGAAAGAAGAAAATTGCTTTTAATAAAAACCAACAAAGCATATGAACGCATCGGGACATATATACACACGCCCACACATACATACATATACAACGGAGAATGTTCCAACTCACCGCTGACGGCGCCAAGTACCTAGTGAGTCTAACTTCTTTTGACGAAATGCTGCCTTCCGTTGCATGCCAATTGAGGAACGACGAAAACGGCGCACTAACAATGCATTTGCATTTGCATTTGCACTTACACTTGCGTTTGCATTCGCATTATTTACGTAAGCTGATTTAAGATACAGTGTATTCATAAGTGAGTTATTATCAACGTTTTCTTGTGATTGTCGTTCCAACACAGCTCGATAATCGTGACATTCGTGTTGCTCTTTTTCAACTGGTGATGTCTCATTATTATTATCATCATTATCGCCATCATCACAATCAGCATCATCATCATCATTATCATCATCGTCGTCGTCGTCGTCGTCGTCGCCATCATCGTCTTCATTGTCGTCGTCATGATAATATTCTTGAATGGCAAGTAAAAGTTGCTCACAAGACATACTGTCGCTATCGAGGATATTATCATCGCCACTACTGCCAATAGTATAAATACTGTTACTGCTGCTGCTATTACTGCTGCTGTTGCCACTAGTGGTCACAGTTTTTGTTGATATTTGATTTTCAACTAATCTTATTTGCTGAGAGCTGTTACTCAACATAGTATTGATAGTCATTGAATTAATGCATACATACAAACAAATTTAAGTATAGTGTTTCAAACTGCGCTAATAGTTGTAATAATAAGAGTTCTTCTAAAGATTTTCGAAGGAAAAGCTTTGCTTCTGCGATTTTTATTATCATGTACTTTTCGTTTTCTTATCTCCGTTTTTCACATTTTGAATGTTTTTGCTGAAGCAGTTCACCATTTATATTAATTAATTATACTTATATTGTTAATTATGAACAATTGGAACTTGAAAGCAAAAAAGAAATTCCTCAGTCTCTTTCCGCTTAATATTAGTTAGAGACGCTCTTTTTAATTTTATTTTTTTTCCATTCATCGTTAATTTGCTATAACTTGAGGACCATTTAATATTTTTTCGGTTATTCTACGCCTTAAACTTTGATTTATTTATTTTTATTTTGTTTTTAATTATCTCTTCGTTCATTTTAGTGGGATCGAAAAACGCAAAAACAAACAAAAATTATAACAAGTAATGCAACAACTATATGCAGCTAGAGCCGAATCGTGTATTTCTACAATATTCGTATTTATCTCAAAAAAAAAAAAATAAATAAATAAAAGGGAAAAAAAAGAGAAAAAAATTTAATAAATAAATAAAATTTCCATATTTTATAGCTATAGATGGATGTAAGCGAGTTTTGGCATTTTTATTCAGGTGCTTTTGCAAAGCACTTTCTCTCCAATTGCACTTTACGAGTAATGGAAGTCTTTGGTAATGCAGATATTTGGACGTTTACTTTACACCTATGATGCCCTTTGATTAATATGTCGTATTTTCGAAACCAACTTGCGGCGAATTCGGAGTTGATATCCAAAATTTTAACACTGAGAGATTGTTTATCAACGGCGTTCACATGAAAACATGAAGACAGATCGAAGGAGGATCCAAAATTTTGTTACCTGTCACGATTGCATATATATGCTTTATAGCGCCTTTTCGAACCTATGTTCCAGATGTTGCAAAGCTTTTAACAAATACCGTATACCTTCAATCTTTTGTTTGGGATCATAAAAAAAAAAAAAAAAAATTGTCTTAAATACACACATATGTAATTCATTAAATTTTCCGTTTTGTTTAATTAGATTGTCGCTTCTGTCCCGTCATACACAAACCGCTAAATATGTACAATAGCCCGCTTGCTCTTAAGGTGAATAAATTATAGCACATGTGCTCCATGCGGTCGACAGTTATTGTTGATGTTTATCAGAAATTATTATCTTTGGACGAGAGGGTAGCTTTTATCTAACTAAATTAACTGTATTAATTAAGATTATTTAGTAATATTCGGAGACGATTGTGAACTATAGGGGGATTTACTCCATTTATTGCAATAGTAAATGGGCGGGAAAGGCATTTTTAAAAAAAAAGTTGAATTTTTCAATTTGAAAAAGTTGGAAAGCGCGGCCGTATTTAGTCGACAAATACGTTTGCACGTTTTTATAAACAACTTGGAATAACTCTCTAAGACATTACGAAAATATTGAGGCACACTTTGGCGACGGGTAGCGTTTAAATGCGATTAATGAATCAAAAGACAGAGGCGTGGATCATTAAATCAAAAAATGAATGCAACGATAAAATATACTTTCTTTATTATCCGCAAGACACTTTACTGAAAGCAACAGACGACTTAATGAGAGCCCAGCGGCGACACTTCTCGAAGGATATTTAATTGAAATTTAATTACAGGTCGACCAAAATATTTGAAACGAAGCACACGATCAGCTAGCTATTCACTACAGGGAAACTGAAGTGTTTCGAAACATTTTTCGAAATCGTACATAAGTAAGGCCGAAAAAAACGGAAGAGATCGTTTGCATTTTCTGCGAAAACTCGCAAAGGCGTTCTGAGAGGTCATTCCATGATGTATGGCATCCACACAGTCAGAATGATGGATTCAAGTCTATGTTTCGATGACACAATTGGAGTAATTGGATATTCGCAAATTTACATAGCAACAAGACGGATATTTGTTAGGTAGAAAGCTTTTAGTTTATCGCACTGGCAACGTGAGGACTCGTGTGTCCTTAACTATCGCTAAGAAATTGAGGAGGCTTCAGTGAGTGTTATTGAACGCATCCACCAAATTACATAGAATAGACATCATTCGACCATTCATTCATTTTTCCTGCCTTTGTGGAACACGTTGCATGACAAATTAAATCAGTTTTAGAATATACCTGGCACTACGAGCCTGAAGGTTGCTTTTTTTAATTTTATTTTTTAATTTTTGATTTTTTATCCAAATACGTATTTGGTTAACGTAACGTTAGAGGGGACGAGATGTTTATTATAATTGACCTGATAAACGAACAATAAGATAGTTTTTTGAATGAACGCATGGTATATATATATATATATTTATTAATATTATGTGGACGAACGGAACTCTGAAGATTGTTAGTGATCAAAGAAATTTATCGATCGATTGCGGTGTATTTTTGACAACAAATTAAAAGGATTAGACGTTTCCAGCAAGCGAATTCGTTACGTCAACAGCTAATCAAAGAGGCAAGTGATTGAAAGCACATTTCGATGACGGCTCGTTAACTTTTATGTAACTGTGTGATTATAAACAATTATGCATATTTGCATGGAATTCCGTCTTTTTATCCACATACTGAAATCGATTTAACCCACAGGGGAAAATATAAGGTTTAATGTTTCCGCTTCTGTCTTTGCTTAGTTATACGCGAATTTAACGCAAAGTAAACAAAGCAACGCTATCAAAGATTATGACATGTATGAATTTTATCTGAATTTTGCTAATCGTGAGCAAAGCAAAAGACAAAGCAAAACGAAATGGGGCAGCGATTTAAATCTCACATACATTTTTGAATGAATATGTATTGCATGGCTATAGAAGTGGCTATAGAAGAAGCGAGAAATGCCCTTGTGCCTGCGTTTGTCTGGAGTGATAAATCTTTGATAGCTGACTTCCCAAATTGAATCTGCTTATTATACACACTATAATTTATAACTTTTTGCCCACTCTATATGTGGGCGCGTACCTAAGCGGCCATTTTTCATTGAAGCTATTGATGATTTTCGTAAACCTTTTTATCAGGCTTCAGACTAGCATTTGCAATTTTAGTTTTGGCTGTTACTCCGAATGTGGGTGGATCACGCCTCAACTCATCAACTTTTCTTTTTTAATATGACCAATGACGGGATGTCCGCTATTTGTGTAACATGATGACGAGCTGAAAAAAATGAGGAAATAGAAGAAAAAGGAAGGCGGCCGCAGCTTAGAGAGTGTAATGTCTCCGCCAGCAGTGACGGTAAGTTGTGAATCGCATCCACTGCTCTCTTCACACTAACAATATAATGAAGCTTAGTATCACCTTTCCAACGTAATTTTTGCAATCGCATGCATGTCAATAACAAGCAAACGAAAGGTTCGGACCCTATTGAAATTTTAGGTTCGTCCAGAATATGTGTGCTTTACCTATTTCTGAGTGTTACAAGCGAAAAGAAAATACTAGTGCACTTATACCCTTCAATAATGATTCTAGAAAATATAATAGAAATTTGACGTTTGTTTCTACATTTCTGCGATCTTTATGTTGATTTTATTTCGTTTAATAAAATTTTACAAGAGCCAGCTAAAATTTTGTTAGACGTTTTTTTGATATATACACATATGTACATATATACATATGTATTTATATATGCATGACGATGTTTTCTCTTTTCTCTATTTTTTAAGACAATTTTTTGTAAAAATCTTTATATATATGAATATATAAAATTGTATATATATATATATATATATATAGATAGTGCGATATATACATACATAAATATATATGCATACATTGCTCTGCGTGTTTATGTAAATAGGTGCACCCACATAAAATGGTAAGTGACGTACTTTGTTTTTCCTTGCCTCGTACATGATAAATGCAAATAATATAAAAACTAACCTCATAAATAAAAGATGAATTTGATAAAAGCTATTAAAAAATTAATTTTTGTTGAAAAAAGTGATTTTTCCTACTTCTCTAATTTTAGCAATTACTTAAAGTCGTCGATTCTATTATATATAAACGCTCCGTACCGAGCAAACGTCAAATTCATTTTGTTTTTTTTTTTTTTATGACTGTTCGGCATTCTTAGTTTAGTTAAAAATTTGGAGACTTAAAAAAAAAAAAAATTAATAAAATCCCAAATCGCCACCAATCTAATGAGTAGCGTATGTATTATGTATTTTTATATCCGTCACCGAAGAACGAGAAATATATTAAATTTAAGAAAACGTTTGCAACGCCCAGCAGGCAGGTTTACAGACTCCACCAAGTATGTACATATATTCTTGATTAGCAACAAATTCTGAATCGATTTAACCCAGCCTGCTTTCTGTCTGTCTTAAACATTCTCCCGGCCGCAAAAGTAAAGCTATCGAATCCAAATTTGGCAGAAACTTGGAAGGTCTTCTACGCACGTTCGAAGGACACGCCTACAGTACGGCATAAATTGAGAACACCTCTATACTCAAATGGAATAAAAAATGGATTTTTCATTCGCTACTACGGCAGATAGATCTACAAAAATTTCAAAGCAAGTTTTATGATCGATGCTGCAGTACGCGTAGGATAATGTGAAAAATTGGTCATGCCTACCCTATACTATAGTGTATGAAAATTTCATTTTCTTTCAATACCTTTATAACGCGCAGAGGCAAGCTTCAAAAGCCCAAAAAGCCCATCTGTTCATCTATTCATTTGTTCCTTTTCCAAACCGTATCTGTGGTAAATATACTCCGTTTCGCAAAAATGCAGATTTCGCCCAAAAATTTGCAAAAAAAAATTTGCAAGTGATCCAAAAGGGTCAAAAGGACACGTCTGCAGCACCTACACGCCTATGCTGTGTTACTCTTTTTATTTCCGTGTTTATTGCTTGTCACTTATAAAGTATAACACGTACGTAGTATATAGAGTTCCACTTTTGTTTTGAAAACAGAAAAACCCAGTCGCGCCCATTCAACATTATAGAGTATGAAAACTTTTTTCTTTTTTTTTTCCGTTCACGGCCGAATATAATTTCCTTACTTATTCTAATTATACCGATACAGTGTAGAGTACGTGACAGTTTAACAACAAGATTGCAAAGGCAAAAATAAAAATATGAAAGAATAGATACATGAAACATTTTTACGTGAGTTTAAAATATTTACGTGCAATAGATAGAGAGAGAAAAGCGATCAATTCCAATTGGAAAATTCACTTCTTCAACAATTTTTTTAAATATCCCAGAACGTCGCTATAAAATTTTATAAAAGATTTGGAATCAATACAGGGCAATCACAAAACTTCTTGCCCTTTAACATTCGTGAAAAAAAAGAGTTTATTCCACATAAAAATCTTTTGTGCCCTCTTGTACGACACTTGTCATACAAGGTTATATTAAATTTGCGTGGATGTGTGCAACAACCGAAAAGCCTTGGGATAGATCCACCTTTTATTATACCGATCTAAGCTTGTCTGCCTGTCCGTTCGCCTTGTTTCCTTGGGTCCAACCTGGACTTGCGATTTTTGAGAAATTTCTATGAAATTGAAGCTATATTTTGGTCCAACGGCAATCGCTTTTAGATCACTTCTTTGGGCACTTCCCATGTACCGTTTTATGTTGAAAGGTCGTTATATGAATATCTATATTAACCGAAGTAGAGTATGGTATTTAATAATGAGCCCTCCCCATTATAAAGTTTTGAATTGTGTTTTTTTTTTTTCTTTTTGGGTAACTAATAGTTATTTGATTGCACTCATTGCAATCATCACAATTTCGAAACGAGTAAAAATCGTTTGCCTTTAATTGCATTTGTATAATCTTACGAAATCACTCAAATTTGCTTTTCCTTTTCACACATTTTTTTTTTTCTTTAATTTTTGCTTCATTTTCGAGTTTTCCAGCTTTAACAACCCTGTTATTATGAATATTGCTTTGTAGTAAAAAATCTGATACAAAGTCAGGAAGCCTACGAAAAGGAAACGCCGTTACATGTTCTAACGACTAGCGACTGCTCATAGAGCGAGAATGCGGTTGCAAACTTGGATCTGAAATCCTACTTTCCTACTGTTTTCCTATTGCACTTCGCCAGCAGTTAAGAGTATGCTTTAGCCGCCGGTTACGTGGAACAAATTCATTTATTCTTCATTGCATGTGTAATACAGGACCAGTTGGGAATAGGGGTAACTATAATTCGTAGGTTGCTGATAGATTTGAAATTTTTGTTTTTCTTATTATGCACTTACTCTACGAATATTCAAGATCTCACTGGGATCAAAAACAGATGCGAATTTCAGAAGGACTAATCGATAAATTGAATATCACATCGTATCACATCGTTGGAGCGCATGTATACAAAAAATGCAGTAAATCTTTCCTTTTCTTAAAGTTCGTTTCCTTCCTTTTTGTTCTTTTTCTTAAAATTTTTTTATCTCAATTTGCTGTTTGTATATGTCATTTAAAATATTTTAAATTAAATGTTTAGAATGTTGAAGTCAAGTCTGCTCTAATAAAGAAAGAAAAGAATAAATCAAAAAGTTTTTGTTCAAAAATCGTTTGGTTAAATCATTTTTACTTTGTTTTTCTCTTATATGCTCCTATACATAACCCAAATATTAATTAAGTAAATGTAAATTAGGCTTAACCGATTTGGTATCCTGTGCAATGCTAACTTGATTGTGGACGCAAATGAAATTGAACATGTGACAAACTAAGCCTCTTGAAAGGGTAATGGTTTTGATACAATAACAAATTCGTTTGAACTATTTGGGTTTGGTTCGAATGCGTGGTACAATTATTATTAAATTAGTTATAGTGATTTTGACGTCAAACGTAGAATTCCATTAGAAAGTAATTTCGTAATTTATTGCATTAAGGTCTAAAGGACAACAAATTAAAATATTATATTGGGATAAGTTAAAGGATTATTAAATACCTTACATTTACTTTTCATAAGTAAAGCAGATCTATTCAGAGTAATATATATATTATATGGGGGAACGTCGAACGCGAATTTCTGCCCGCAGAAAAAATGATCTTTTCTTTTCCATTTTTTTTAGCAACTCGTTCGCATAGTAGTGTATATACATGGGGGGACGACGGGTATGGGCTTACCCGCTTCGAGGACATTACTTCACACCCAAATACAACTACATACATAAGCACACACACTCCTTCCCCGCCAGCTTACTTCACTAAAACATGCCCACCGTTCTCTCGCATGCGTCACGTTCGCCCTTTCCCATCGCCTTCAAATAACAGCCCATAGTCTTCACACCGGCAAACAATTCAAAATCCAATTCAATTTCCGAGAAAGAGGGTTCGTTCGTAAGAAAGTACAGTAATCCCCTTATAACGCGTTTTCATATTACGCGATTTCAATCCGCCGTAGAGCACGGGCATTCCCCCACATAACGCGGGAATTTCCTATCTACATATTTCTGTACAGTGAAACTTATAATGATTTGTACAGTTCATAATTAGCTTCGCGAACCTATGCGCGTGTGTCAATTGTGTTATTACAAAATGAAATTACTTTATTAAATTTGTGTATTAAAAGGTGTAGATTAAATTTTATTTTTATAAATTTTCTTTAAAATAAAATAGTTATAAGCCATGACAAGCGAAAAGGAAATAAAACCCAAGTTAAAAAGGAAATTTATTCATATTTCAGTTCATAGTTCTGACAGTGAATAACAGTGATAGTAACTATTTTTTTTAGTTCATATGCATAAGTTTTTTTATTTGAAATGTTCTTAGTTTAGTTTGATTTTAATAAAACGTATATATTTCGTTCATAACATCGTTTTTTCTTAATATTCTATTTAAACGCACTGCAGCGAGAAAAGTTAAATGTGATGAATCATTTATACGTAACGCGTATTACGAGGTCGTAGAAACGCGTTGCACAGGAATACCTCCATAACACGTTTTATATATAACGCGGAACCAATCTACCACGTTATAGGGAGGATTACTGTATAAATGAAAAAATTACACCACATGTGTATCTCTCCGGTTACACAGCCTCATTTACGTCCACAAAAAATATCCTTCGATCAATCCTATCTTAATTATATACCTCCTAATGAACAAAGGAGGAAGGGATTATTTCAAAGTCATACATTATTTATATTGCTGATAACAATTAAACACGAACGTGCATAGAAATGCATAACTAAATTTCCAGGAAAAGAAAGGAATAAGGTGCGCTTTAGGTGGTGCGACTATTTCAGCATATTGCATTTCTATATCCTAATGAACCAAAAGAAAAAAGGATTCCTTCAAGGACATACAGTATTTACGGTGCTGATAACAACTAAACATGAACGTGCATAGAATTGCATAGACAAATTTCTAGAAAGAAAAAGAATAAATTGCACCCTGGGTGGTGCGACTGTTTCACCATATTTTCTTTCAATGCAATTGATAATATTGAAAGTTTATTGGCTCACTTTTGTCCGTAGTGTGAGAGAGCCTGTCAAGCAACAATTGGTGTCCGACGTACAAGGTCCAATTTCTATGGCGTGGCTGTGAGTCAACACGAATTGTTCGATACACGTCTGCGTGAGGAGTTCGCGGAACGTTGTGAAACAGCATTTAAAGAAAACGAGCCTACTACCTCCATTATGAACAACGGTCCGTCTATTGCGCCCCGTGTCATGTTTTCATAATTAAAACAAAATACAAATTCCTCTTGAGAACCAATAAGAACAAAGAAAAGGCAGCTGTGTATTTACCACATCTCCGACGAATTTTTAGCAACTTGAGGGACGAAATAACAATCGACAAATTTTTAGATGATATCCGAATATATATATACATAGCTCCGTAAAGTTCAATTTGAGGCTTTTTCGAGACTCCGTGAAGGGAGTGAAAACACAATAATGCTAACAATGAAACCTTTCTCAGCAAAGTTCATTACTGCAAGAGAAAGCAATAAAGTCAATTATAAGACTGACGAGCTTTTTATCGAGCTTGAAAAAGTTGCTGAAGAATACCCGAAGAAGAAAGATAACGGTCGGGCGATAGCAGAATTTAAATTTTGCGAATTAACCATGTGTGGATTCACATATACCTTTACCAATTAGTATACACAATAATGTGAAAAATGCTGATGTCTCTTGTTTTAAATGGTGCATATTAGCGGCTATCGCTTACAAGTTGGATAAACCGACTGGAGAGGAATTACGCAGGTTAGCTCAGACGAGTTATTACAAAATTGGAAGTATTCGTGAGATTGCCATTTAATTTCGAAACATTCGCATTGATTTCTCTGACTTTGAATTTTCGATAACCAACTGCGACATTGATCGGTTTGAGCAGAACAATAAAAACGTCATCGTATATGTGTATGAGTTGGTACGGCCGAAAGGTTAATGAAAAACAGTTCGTCTAGCAATGGCGACAAAAGCACCAAAAAGTTCGTACATCAACTTGCTGACTGTGTTTAACGAAACGGTCAAGTAATATCATTACTTTCTTATTACCAACATGAAGCCTTGCCTCTGGACAGTTTCATGATTTGTGCCAGACATTTTACAGAAGGGAGAAGAAGTTGATGCCATGAATTATCATATATGCTGATGATGAGGCTGTCCTTCCCGCAGCCCCTAGAAGTCCTTAACAGGAGCGAGAGGTCAAGGGCAATTCAACAGCATGAGGCATGCGCGGTCTCCTATTATATTGCACATGTGTATAATGAAGAGTGTGATAAACAGCATACTTTTGTTGAGCAGTATCAGCTACACTGGAAGAATTCCGCAAGCACTCAGCAACCATCACAAGATGAACGACGGGCAGAGATGCAAAATTTATGGAGTTTTTTTCATAGCTTATGTAGTGTATATGGATGCTTTTGAATTTAATTATTTTTCATAATTTAAGCAGGTACGACATTCATTTATTTATTACGCAATTAGGGCCTAATTTGTCAGTTATTCCGTGTAATAACGAGTTGTACATATCAATTACGAAGAGAGCAATGGAGGGGAGAGGGGTAGAATATTTAAGGAATTTCGTGGGTTCAAAACGATTTTTAAAATCTAGCTTCGAAAAATTGGCTAAACATTTGGAGCCCAGTCAATTTTAAGTTTTACGGAAAACGTTTACAAATCCAAAAAAAATTTGCACTAATGAGTCGTAAGGGAGTCTCTACGTACGATTATATAAGCGGCATCAAGAAACTTGATGGCCCAATTTTATCAAGCCGAGAATGCTTCTACAATTATTTGTCTGAGCGCGATTGTTGTGAGACCGACTACAATTTTGTTCGGAGCGTATGAGGTGCGTTCGAATGTCAAACCCTTATATCGGGATCTTATTTTTAGATATATATAAATGAACACCAAGGAATTATGTTACAGTACCATCTCTCTCGTGGGATGGCACGTTGGAATGCACTGAAGTTGAATGGGAACTAACCGAAGATCTTAACATTCGTACGTTGGCATTACTCGGTGCAACCAAAGGTTGTCCGAATCAAACAATAAGTTCAATCAAAATTATAAAAATAGCCTGAAATAGTCTGAAAATTATTTGTCCTATATGGATGCAGACAATTTATATAGTTGCGTCATGTTCCAAAAACCTCCCTATGCAAACTTCCTATTTTTAAGTGAAACTGAAACAAAAGATTTCGACATTTATTACAGTAACATCGATGAAAGTAATGGTTGCATTTTGGAAATAGACCTAGATTATCCGTCAATATCGAAAATTATACTCCTCAAGAACAAGCGCAGGAATATTCATCATTGTTCATTTATATATATATATATATAACAAAATGTCGTTGCGTTCGAAATAAAAGTGCTCTGTCGTTTAATTGAAAAACTAAATGTTTTGAGCTCAAAAGCTTGGAGCATACCTATACTATACATAGCTAATGCAGACAGTGCCAAATATAATTTTTGTGATTCCATTATACTTACTTGCATTATTCTTTCCTTTAGGAAAAAAAAACGGAATTAAAATAAAACCGATATGAATGAGACTGACATCGAGCAAGTGTACACTTCATATTACTCTAATCAAATCGGAGGTGGGATAAGTAACATAGGATCATTATATGTGTCATGGGCACGGTATTGATTCGTTTTTCTCGTCTTTTTTTATAAACACTTAAAGCCGCTTTTTCTATCGGGTTTGAATGTGATTAATGATCAAGCTGTGGACACTGGCAAATCTATTTTCAATGATTTCGGTCGCAAACCACTTAAACGCATTTTGGGAGAGTAAGGCAAAAAGGCTTTCAATAATTCAGTCACTCACAAAAGAGATCTAAACCGAAACAAACGAAAAAATCCAATCTACGTAAGAAAGTAGAGGATTTAATTGCTTAGGAATTGTAAACACTCAAATAGAATGTACGAAAAGCGATTTAGATTTATTTGAACCTCGCCCTATGCAAAGCCGCATTCTAAATCCAGAAGAAGTCTCATATAATCCTATTCAATCCTTAGACAATCCTAGCTCCATACAAGGTCTCTGGCTTGGTAATGGAGATACATTTCGACATCTTTGCAGCGTTTATTTGAAATTGGTTGGTCAATGATAAGTGTAGCTGTGTATATGATAATCTTCTAAATTCATTGTTTCGAAGCGTTTTCTTATACTTAAATAATGTTCTGGTGTCGCAAAGTGACAACAATTGTTACTACAGGTCATACATACGAACTCCACTTAATTATGGCACTGATGGCTGGTCGAACGCATTTGTCATATTCTGGATGGTCTCCAGACTATTACACCGGCGAAGCCATTCATGGTGGTAAAAAGCAATCAACCGAGCTGTTGGCTGTTTGGCAAGAGTAATACAGTTAAATTGTTGGAAAAGGTGCATGAAGATGTTTTTAATCAACCTGAGCCCGTACTAAATAACGTTGAGTTGCGCATTAAATCATCATTTTACATAATGGAAGATCCTAATAAGGAATCGTAGCTTAAAATATTGGAAGCACAAGTCTTTATGAATCGTGTAATTATTCGTCGTGGAATACTGGTTGCTTGCTCATCATAAGAAATTATAAATAAACGCAGCTTTATATCTATTTAACAAAGTAGAAGTTAAGACATTCACTCTGTATCCTGGAAATCATACTCTATCATAAGATAATATCGTGAGAGGACAAGCCTTTTTTATGGTTTACAAGAGCGCTTATTCAGGCGGTCGAGCAATAGATCCTTTCAAGTTCGACCATTTTTTTTTTGCAAAAGTTTAACTTGCCAATCAGTGGTGTTCAAATACCCGCTCAACCATTTGAAATTAATTATTATTCAGTAACAAATTTAAGAGATTATAGCAGGCTATTCAAATCAGCCAAGGTCAATCACCGAAACTGTGGTCTTCATATAAATAAAAAAGTGTTTTATATTACCGCTTAAGCTCTTCGCTGATCATTGTCTGCTAACATATTAGGACAAAGAAACATACATATTGAAGGTACATTTGCTCCTGCGTTATTATCAGCCGTAACTTGCATAGTTTACTGCGAGTATGATGCAATGTGAAAAATAGATAATAGATAGGAACGTGAGAACTACGCTTTAAATTGAATACGATACAAATAGAACAAGCAGTTATGGCAAACTTCTCTACAAAGAAGTATTTGCAAGGTGTTTTTCCAGCTAATAATTTACCTCGAAAAGTGGCAAATTAACCAGGAAAGCATTGGGTTGGCTTTTACTTCAATTTGAAGTCAGGACCAGAATATTTTGATTCCCATAGTCAAAAACCGTTGACAAAAGTATTTTGCAATTTTTTAAATAGAAACTCCGGCACGTACCTATATATAACAAGCAGTAACTCCATGGATACTTCTTAAGGACTTGCAGACATTATATCTTGGTTTATAGTTTGTACAAAAGTCAACGAAACAGTTTAAATGCTTATCTCAAACAATTTAGTAAAACTGACTACTTCTTTAATGATGAAAAAATACTCAAACTATGTAAAAAGATTTTTCAATAGAAGTAAATAAAAGTTATGTTTCCAATTTAGACACAAAATCCTTTCTTTTCATTTGAAATAAACTCAAAAATAGTTGCATTAGCTATAGGTGAATTATTCCTTCCTCGAAAGACAATATGTTCGATATTGAAAAATGTGAGATTTTTAGAATAATTATGTGGAAAATATTCCTTGTGTTGCTTTAAACCTAGCTCACATTCACATCATTATCGCTCTGGCTACCAGAAGAATAAAATACGTAGCTTTAATTGTTATTTATTTCATCCTTTAGTTTACTCACTCTCTCATTCAAATTAATTTCAGAAATTTCACCGTTGAAGCTGTCATTTAAAAGAGAGAAAAATTTGTCTATTAATGTTCAAAAGTTCGTTGTCAAAACCATCATTGAAATAATGGGCATAGTTTCAGTTTTCATTGGTATATGCTTGAGACCAAAATCGAGGGTCGTAGTCTCGAGTCCCACCTTAAAAGAATGGCCACATTTGGTTTGTCTCCGTGATACTTGATTGGGAGACGGTTGTCCCGTTCAATTCCGACCTTTGAAAAATTTGAGCAATTTGAGTCGATGACGCTGAAGAATATCGGCAAGGTTGCTTTCATAAACGATATTCAAGATCATCTTCGTTGTCGCCGGACATCGAAATGACTTCCAGATTTTGGAGAAGTATATAGATGATGGAATTTATTGTCATCTGAGAATGGTAACTATCTAATGTATAAATTGCTCTATGCCATATGTTGATCTTCGCCTTGTATTGATGATAATGTTGGTGGTGATGGTGTAGACATTGCGCTGTTGATTGATCCCATTTTATATATATTTAATGTACGATATATAATTTTTAGACGAACCGGCCGACATGATGATTTGATTATTTTTAGAATAAGTTAAGGGAAAACTCTGCTTATATGTGATAAAAATATTGCCGAAATTACCCTCGTTATCTCGTAAAACGTCCTCTGACTTTTAGCTTTTTCCCGATAAAGGCTTTTAAGTATGATCATAAAATAATAAATAAAACACAATTTTGGCTTTTTTGTCGTTTATAATGACACGCTTATAGTAACACTAATGCTCTTTCGACCTTCAATGTGGTATTTATACGAAATACTCATAATAAGATTATAAATGAGGAAGGAAATGAGGATCAGGTATGTGTGTGTTTATGTGTGTGGGTGTGTTCGGATGTAAAGTAATGTGCTCGGAGCGGGCAAGGCCTTGCCCGTCGTTTCCCAATATATGCGTTATTATCCGAACAAGCCGTTAATGAGGCAAGCAAAAAAAAAAAGCCTTCTTTTCTTCAGGCCGAAATTTGCGTCGATGTTCCCATATACTACTACTCACTCCAAATTTACCACAGCAGATCAACATTATAAAATACTATAAATAATTATCCGCGTGAAAGCTTACTTTTCATAAGAACGTTTGTAAGGAAGGGCGTTCAAACGGGCGCCATCAATCGTTTCATATTTTTTTCATAAGTTTTTGCTAACAAGTATTGAAAATGGCTAAGTTTTTTTTAAATAGAACTTTATATGAAGAGCGATCGGGAAAGGACTTAAGGTTTACTATCTATAACCTGGCGATGAGTTTTTCTCTTGGAACCCTCAGAAGAGCATTGGAAGAGGGTTTGCTTTTCTTTAGAGAACAAAACATTATTTTTCTACACAGTCGCGTACAGTAAGCACCACAGCGTGCCTAAGTCCAAAAATAGGACGATAAGCAATGAAATTATGAACGTCCATGGGGATCAGACTGCCAGAAAAATAGAAATGCTTCTGGTATGACGATGTACACTTTCCATCTTACTAACGGGATGAATGCCTTCTTGCCTGACTGCTGCGTACGGCCTTTCGAGGTGTCTCGTATTGGTGTCACGGTTACCGAGAACTTCCGTGGAGAACTAATTAAGAGCGGCAAGACAGGCCTCGACGACTACAAAAAACCGAGAAAATAGTCCACCCCCACTTTCTATTTCGGTACAGTTCCTTCAATGGTGATTGTCCTATTCCTTGGGGATGTCGATTATCGCTTTTGAAGTTAACCCGTGTCCCGTCGGCCCGCCATGGGTTTAAACTTGCATGGTAGTGTACCCACGTAAAACCGCATAAGAAATCCGAAAAGATAGGTATAAAGAAACGAAACCCCCGCCTACTATTCGTTCTCATTCATCGAATGAGCTCCATGCTACCAATGGGAATTTAAAAAGAAATATTTAAAGAGCTACAAAGTGAGAGACGGTATTCAGTAGTATTGCTTAATCTACCCTTTGAGGATAAGGAAATCCTGATCATTCTTAATTTAAGCACGATACTCTAAAGCATAAGGTTGCGCTACATACTTTTGCCTTGATAATGAGTTTTGCTTAGAAACCAGGCGTCATAACCTTTTTCTATACTTCTATCTAGATATTTTTAATCACATGTTAACACTCTAAACTGATTTAGGTGTACTCATCTGCCTAGTCCTCCCCCAGCTAACTGTAAATTTAACATTTGCCTTATCATATGGACCTAATTCCTTTTATTTTAAGATTATTTTCTATTTATTCTTTTAGGTGGGGTTTATAAATGCTATTGGAAATCGATTCATATAACTTTTTAACAGAACTTTTATAGCCTGTACCACTTGTGACGCAGGGTATATTAAGTTGATTGCTTTAGAGAAGCTTACTGAAGACGCGCCTTACATTACACCAATTCATTTACGATTATATTTTGAATCGATTTAAACATAACTGCCCGCCTCTCCTTCTGATGTCTGCTTAAGCATTTTGTGTTCAACGCATACGTGGCATATTTTGAAATCTTTTGGTCAAATTTGTTATGGTGAAGTGTTTTTGTTCGCGAGCGAATCCTGTTGTGAATGAATTGGATCGAACCATTTGTATGTATCTTCATATAGCGGCTTAATATGTAAGAATCGTTATGTGAAGAAACATTTAAATTTTCAAAATTTCTCGACAAAAATCGCTGAGAAACAGTTTTAAAGCATACAAAATTGATTTGAAAGCTCCCGATCAGATGGATTGATGTCGTGAACCTTCTTCCATATAACCGTTCATAAGAAAAGTAAGCCTTTGTTTGCGAAAACAATCTAATTTTTAATATTTCACAGTGAGTGCTGGTCCATTATACTAGTTTGGTATAAAACTTCAGCTGTACCGAATTTGGCCCGTTTACATCTATTTATTGTACTCCACATTGCATAAGCGCTTTCAGGAAAAACAAGCCTTTATAAGACAAAATATTTTAAGCAGAAAATTCGTCTAGAGCAATAATTTGAAATAGGACTATAAGTGGACCTAATTTGAATCAGAATAGTACTGTTTTCTGGACCCCATTCCACGAGGGGATCTCATAAAAACTAAGACTTTATAGGTAGTTAAGTGTTAATGACAAAAATAATAATTTGCGGGACTTGGAACACGCGAATCCACGTTTTACGACTTTTTCGATATAAGACCTATCATGCGAAGTATGTTCTCACTTGGACTAAAGATATATCTTTTGATATTTTATCATGAAAATAAATGAAAATTGTATTAAGTGAAATCGTGTCGGGCACCTAACGAACGGTCATGCGTTTGACTTATTTAACATGTTCTCGTCGAGTAAATACATTTACTGTGAACATTAAATATATTTTTGTTCAACGTAACACTTCCAATCGATCTTTATCCGTTTTCCCGATCGTATTGTCAACCCTTGCACGGTTAAAGGAAGCTGGGTGCTGACAGTTGTGTTCTTAGTTTAACGGATAAAAGGCGTGAACTAAAATGTTCCAGAATAGACGTGAAAATGTTGAAACACTGAAAACCGATCAATATGTAGAGCGCTTAGTCAAATGTAATCTTCACTGGATTTCGCCTGCACTAAGTTTAGTCCTACGAAGGCTGTAGGTAAACAGCAGGGTTTTATTAAATTTACATTTTCCCCCTTCCTATTTACTCGAAAATTGCTAGCTGTTGTAATCTAATAAAACTTGATCTCAAGCCTTATAACTTGATGTCAAATACTTTGAGATAAAAGTCGGCTCCCTACATCTTTCTCCTTCCTGACTTCTCTCTCGGGCCGTCATCGAGTATATACGAATGGGGGCATACGCTGACTGATTAGTCATATAAAAAAACCAATTGCTTAGTTCTACAGAAAAGAACACAATCAATAAATTCGGTTTATCAGGAAAACTGTTGAAACTTAAAAAAAAAAAAAAAAAAAAAAAAAATTTTAATATTTTGTAATTGCTCTTAAAGGATAAATTAGACCAGTAATAAGGTGAAGAAGCGAAGCAAGTATGTATGGCTTTTTTTCTCCGTGCGTATTGTTGCTTCTGCCTCTTATGCAACTCATAATGAAAACTTTGCAAGACATATATTGTATAAAAATAAAATTAATTAAATTTGAAGATTTCAAGTAAAAATCTTTATAACTTTTATGAATACTATTTCAGTTTTAGTACAATTGCTAAAAATAAAGTTTAAATTAAAGAGAGTTTCTTGTTCTACAGTTTCATCATAAGACCTACGAACATTAATTTTCTTAAGTAGATAGAGACAAGAGAGGAAGAAACACTACAAAAGATCACAAAATTCTTAAACACAAGTTCTTAAACAAATGCAACGAGAAACTTTTTATAAA
The DNA here is from genome assembly GCF_014805625.2 of Glossina fuscipes. Lineage (NCBI taxonomy): Eukaryota > Metazoa > Arthropoda > Insecta > Diptera > Glossinidae > Glossina > Glossina fuscipes. Next base: position 431,587 of record NW_023998431.1, read on the forward strand.
TTAAAATGAAATAGAAGAACGAAAATTAAAATAATACAAATAAGAAGAAAATAATTCAAACACGCAAACACGGAAAGGAAACTTTCTAGACAATAAAAATGACCGGTAAATGTGATAAATTCAACTTTAAAGTTGTTGGCGGCATATTTAAATCGACAAAATTTTGTGGAGTGTGGCAGTAATCCGTAATAATATAGTTAGTGATAATATGCCTTTCAACTATTGCGAAGAAGCACAAAATTTGAAAGCAGAAAAAGAACACGAAGAAGATAACAAGCAATTATCACAAATTTGTAATTTTAATATTTTCATACGAGACTTAAATTAGTTTTTCGTAAAGTACTTTGGAATGTCGTTTGTTTGCCAAGCGAATTTTATTAGTTTTTATGAGCAAGTTGTAAAATTTTATTGGCTTATCTACGAAATTCGAAGCAGCGAACATGGTAAATGTTCTTCTATTAATTGCGTTGTATATCTCTGAACTATGCGAAAGCATGCGATGATAAGTGTCGTGTCAACCGATACTGAGCAAACTAATACAACTTCGCCGCAAAAATATTTAAATTTTTTCTAATTGTGGTTAAATTCTCTTTATAAATTTTATCAGGATTTTTAAAAGATTTCGATTATATTAGTACATGTACTGAGAGCTTTTAGTTCAGCCTGAGTTAATTTTTTTCTTGCCTGTTAATAACATTCACTTCATAATTTTCGACATTGTCTTTGTCGATTCAATAAAAATATATTCTTTCTTCCTTCAATTTCCCATAACTTGTCATTTGCTTATTTTTATTAATCAAATATTTTTATACATATCAAGTATACGCTTTTGCATATGCTAAAATATATATTATATATATATATATATTATATATATATATGTACGTGCATGCATGTTTGTACAACTGCAACTGATTTGCTTTACAAATGCAGAGAGAGAACATTGTAAGCTTAAGAGCTTTCATTCCATTTACAATAATTAAGGTTTTCTAAGCGTTACTCATACGCTCCATTATACTTTATTTACATATTTAGGCAAAAAATATATTCATTCGAGATGCAATTTCTAAGGAGAGAATTGTTATTTTTTTAAAATAGAAAACGAATAAACCGAGACTTTGGATATGTGTATGTATATGTATTTAAAATTTAATTTGAATTTAACAAGAAAAATTTTTTGTCCATTTTAAATTAAATTGGCTTTTCTTTTTATATGTTGTGTCTTGTCAACGACTTGCTTTAGATGTGTGCAAGTCTATAGGTTGATCATATATGTTCTGCACGGTTTTATTTATTTAATATGCAATAATATTTATATATACATATCTACGTACATACTTATATATAAATAAATATATATAGGTATATACACGCAACTCTTCTTTTACGCTGTAGATGCGCTTTTCAAAAAATCGTACAAACTGGGGTCATATAAAATGATTCATAGATCTCCGTGAAAATAGAATAATAAACGGTGAAAAACAATTTAGATGCAAATCCAATTAAAAAACCTAAAGATCTAGCAGATTGTGTCGTAGCAGATTGCGTTCATTCAAAGTTGAAATGAAAGACTTTGTTAAAACAAGAGCAGCAAGTTGTCGGATCTCAAACCTCATATCAAGCAAGTGGTCAAATTTTTTGCAGGTCGTTTTTGAAATTAGAACTTCTTTGCAAAACAAAATTGCTGGCCATTATTAAGCTATCGAAGCCTTAAAGGAAGGGCATAAAAACGTTTGACTTCTTCTTCTATCCACGGAAATTAATTAACCTTTTTGTCGACGATGTCATTGAAAAGTATTTTTCCTTTCTTCTATATTGAGACTCAAGCATAAGAGCAGCATGCCACACAACCAGTGATTAATCGATTAACTGAGAACGAATTGAATTGCAAGACACTAGATTCTTCTTCTTTTCTGTGTCAACATGAAGCTCGGTCATCAATTATTGGAGATTCAATTTGCTCTTGAAAATTGCAGTTATTAACACATTAGAAAATAAAATACTTGAAAAACAAATCATCTTCGCGACATTTATTAGTTCGAAACCGAGCTTTATACCGTATTCTTCTTCAGATCTCTAAAAGCTAAAGCTTCTCGATTTCTCTAATTGTATAAGTTTGACATTAGTACTATGCTAGTAATATCGGGAGAGTTCGTTGTCACATCCATAAGTTCTGCACAACTAAGTGAGGTGCTCGTTAGCACTTGTCGCCATTTGGTAAGATGATACGAAATCCAAGCCCAAATTAATGTTATTTTTCTTAAATATATAGATCATTCAAAATCCACATCGTAGCCTTTAAAGTAATTCCCCTCAGATACCATACACGAAACGTTTAAAATTAATATTGGCTTTACTTATTGAACGCAGTACCATGTTAAAATCGTTAGTAGAAAAACATACTTTTTTTTTATTTTTGTTCAGAAAAATTTCAATTTTTCGTAAATCCCAAAAAAATTGCGATATTTTTTTTTTTTTGTTTAAAAACTATGCATAAGAAAAATCGTGTAAATAAAATAACTTGCAAGTAGAGGAATGAGCGTATGTATGCATATATATGTTTGGATATTTAATTTACCGGCCTATACTACATATATATACATATATATATACATACATATGTATATATACATATATTTATGTAAAAATGTCACTTATATCACACAAACTGATGATCATCATGATGTTTTAAAAATAAAAAATTTACAGAAAAATCATACATGTGCAGAGACGTTTATTTTTATGAGTATATGATGCATCCATTGGAGTGATCCGAAAAAAAACAATTTTTTTTTTTTGAAATCAATAGAATCTTGTATATTACATGACCCACCGTGCCATCGTTGGCCTGAAAAATATTTTTGTACGAAAAGATCTATAAGTGAGCTGGATAGGCTTACCAAAGTTTCTCAAATAATCGAAATAATAATTGATTCAAATACATATAATAAGATGTGATATGATGAGTGTCCGTAGAATCTGAATGTCCGTAGAAATAGACGTCATTGACCAATTAGATAATTAACAAGTTAACTTTACTTTAACCCTTTCCCTTTAGTTATAGAATAGGGACAATCTAAGATTCTGAGACTGAGAATTTAGTTACGTTTGTTTGTCTTTCAATCACGACGCAAGGCCAGGTCTCTGATTGCCTAAAAAATCGCGCAACAGATATAATTAAAAATATTTGCGACTTACTTGCAATAGCGAAAATGGAATTTTGAATTCGATATTTCAATCTTTCCTATTTTTTTCTTTATTAATAAAAGCTTTAATACTCCGTAACAATATCTTTTTGCTTTTTGATTCAAATGCTTAATGCAAAGATATGGAAGCAAAAAAGATTGTATGGAATTAACCAAAATATAGTTTTCATTATTGTTTTACGTGCGCGAACTCTACGCGAACTCTTTGTGTCGAGTCGAACTGTTTCTTTTGATCCGTCACTTCTTAGAGAATTTTGATTTACTAAATTCTTTTTACGTTTTTTTGAGCATTTTTTGTTTACCAAACTGAAACTGCGTCGCTCTTATGCGTTATGTGTTCATATAGCGTTACATATTATGAGATTAAAAAGCGCATAAAGGGTGAAGAAAAATTCGGCTTTCGTTGTTAGAAAAGCTAAAAATAACAAATTCTTTTATAAACTTAAATGTCAAGGCTAAGTAAATACGTTACTAATATCATAATATCGAAATATATAATTTATAATATATGATATATATAATATGGTTATAAAAGCCTTTCTTGCTAATGCATCTGCTGGATCCGAGATCGTCACATTCGCATCTTCGGAGACGATGCATTCTTCATTCTATTAAAAGATGAGGATGCATTAGACATATTCCACAAATACATAGTAAATATCCCATAATGTCTTTAACATTTTTCTTCATTCAATCTGTCTGCCTGGCTGTCTTTCTCTGTCTGCTGTTGCAATGAAAACAATTCTATAATGGATTTTTCTCCATTGCGGTCATACTTTCAATACCAATTAGTTATGTTCACCGCAATGTGAAATTTTATCTGCCTCAACAACGTATGGAAATCATCCGAGGTTTTCAATTCTTCTCCTACTGTAACTTTCCCTGTATTTTCATCAAATTTCGATCGTTATAATTTTCTTAATATACTCGTTAATCGTCGTATTGTGGACAATTTGTAGCGTACTTTTTCTTTACACGATATTTCCGAGCCAGTAACGCGGAATAATGACAGGTAAATTTTGCCAAAGAATAATGCTTATTGTCTGTGAATAGATCCGGATGTATCTTGAGAAAAAGTTTGTGCCTACATTGTTAAAAATTAGTTCGCACTCAAGAATTCAAATGATTGGATTATTGTAACCGTGTTAAGTTCGGTGACTTTGTCTTGGAACAAGTTGAGTTTTTAAGAAGACCACCATATCAGTTGACGCTCATTCTTATCCCATCAATTAATTCAAGAAGCGAAAGTTTTCATTTTTCATGCGACACGAATGCCGAGCCGTAAACGTGACTGTTTGGTCAGGCTTTTAAGCTGACCGTATTGCCGATTTTCATGCGTTTGAAAATGACTATACCCCTTTTTTATTTTTTGTTTTGTTTGTCGATCTGAGAAATGTTTGCTTTCAATACAACGACAACATATATGCCAAATAACACATCACACGATTAATTCATTGCGTAATAAGCTTGGGAATGCAACAATGTCAAGGAATTTGGAGAACAATGCTTGAATGCCTTTGAACCACGTTGAACCGTTGGCCTAAATTTTATTCATGACAACGAAACGAGCGTTCACGAGTGAACACGCTATTGCTGCTTTTAGGCCAGGCGGGACGGACGAAGTGCTCGAAAATTGTATTTATAACTTGATTCCTCCGAATATACTTTAAAAGACAATAAAAAATCTTTTGCCACAATGCCTTCTTTTTCGGTCGTAATGTGCCTGGAACCGTAAATTATTTCAGTCAAGTTTGTTTCGGCTGTTAGTTCACTATATTCTTCTTCTTTTGCCTATGATAGTAGAAATTTCGCTCATTTGGAGATAGAAAACTGGACACGTATTTAAAAAAAGACAAGTAAGAACGTTATAGTCGGGCAAGACCGACTCTTATGTAGTCCACATCAGTTCGCCCAATACAGTCATTCACTCATTATCTTGATTATAAATTAAAAAGTATACATTATTTTCACGTGAAGGCAACCGACAACTGACGTGGCCCAAATTTACCACAGTTAGTTTGCTTGTTCAAGCACTTAGTATTTTTCATTTGTTGCCGTCGTAAACACCCACACGTTAGACTACGTCACCACATATTAAAGGTTGCTTCGCATGGTCCCCTAAGGGACCAAATTTCTTTTGCTTCATTTCCATGTTGCATTGCTGTCATGGACAAATTTTCGCCATTAAATTGCAAAAATTAAATCCGTTTTCCAAAAGGCTTGCTATCCATGAGAACTTTTAATGGGGCGTGGGGTCCAAAAAATAGACCTATAATGACTTTTCAAAATAAGACGTTATTTGGGGGAGTGTTCCTTTCGACCAGTGTTCAATAGGATTCGTCCTTGGACGAAAACACGACAGTGCACCAAATTCCATCAAAACATCTATAGTTTGGACACAAATATACATGGGCAGATATCGAACGGACAGATAGACGGACAGACGGGTAGACAAGGTTATCGGTATAATAAACGGTGGATTCATCTTAACCCCCTCTAGACGTTCCATAAGTTCGCACAAACTTAATATACCTTGTACCACATTTGCTGTAGGTTACAAACAGCAAAAGAAAAGTTTTCCAAAAGAAAAGATTCGGCACCCATCGTATATAACTTTCTTACTTGTTTCCTTTATTATTGGTTCACTATAATAATCTCAGCTTTATCCTCAAATTTATCTGTGAGTGGAAATTAAAGTAAGATAGGTGAAGTTTGCTTATTCTATCACAATTTTGTGTGTTCGCAAAAGAGGACCAACAAGGATGGACAGACGGACAGAAATCTCAATGGTGATGATGACGAATTTCAGGGGCTGCATTGCTTTCGTGCGAACTGATTAGGAAAGTGCCGTGCGTGTCACGGAAACCCCTTTCCGTCGTTAGGTGGTGACAATTAATATCCAAAGTTTTATAATATAAACCTAATGTTAAGCTGTTTTGATAAGAGCCAATATCACCGAATACTTTGTGCAAAGTAGACCGTAGTTTGAATTTTATATAACCTGAGTAAAAAAAATGAAAAATTTAATCCATTTTTGAACCGTAAATAAAACTTAATGAATTGCACCCATTCTAAGCTAACAAGCGATGCAACAGTGAATCGTTAAATGTAAGAGTAAGTTGCCGGTTTCATGTAAATTCCTTAAAGATTTACAGGTTAAGTTTTGCATTTGAAAAGTTATCGTCAATTATGAGCTGTTCTCAGTGTCGACAACACGGGAAATTCTAACCTCTTCTATGCCTACGCGCTTGTAATGATTGAACTTAGCAATCTAAAAATAAGCCCGAAGCTCGTCTGCAGGAAAAATGATCGGAAAATTGACGAGAAAACCAGGTATTGACCTTAGAGTTTTAGCTTACGCCTGTCAGGCTGTTATTTGTTCTCACAGGTTAGCTTTTATTACATTCATTGTAACTTTTATACTAATCTACCTAACTGATCATCGTACGAAACAACATTCAAGTGTAGTCATATCGCTTGCAATGGTCCGTACGATATACACTCGATCGTTCGTTCGGTTTCTATTCGAAAGTTAGATAAAAATCTGAGACTTGATGATATATCCTTAGTTGACTCGCGCCAGCTAGTTTTAAAAATGGGTCGAGGAATGATTCAAAAACTTAAAAAATTTAAAAAAAAGTAAAGTCGTTGTCAATAATTTAAAGTTTATACGCATACGGTATTGACTAAGAGTTTGGGACAATTATTTAACAGAGGTAACTAAAAGACTTAGTTCAAATATGGAATAGACAGTTTCGATTAGGCCAAAGTCCAAAGTGCCCTCTAGGGTAATAATAACCTTTCCATTTGCTTGTGTATCTATGCTTAACTTTTATTTTTTATATTATTATAAATAATTTATATATAACCATCGGCACATGGAAGTGCCTGCCGTACCATCGATGACTATTTATTTAAAAACAAAAAATAATAATAATATATAGATGGATTGAATGAATCTTAAGGAAACCTTATTTAAATATTATTAAAATTATTGTCGGTGAAAGAATAGTAGAAGCGTAGGTATTTGTGTTCGTTTGCTTATAGCGTTTATTTTATTAATTACGTATTGTTTTATTATTATCTCAAGTAAGCAGCCAACACATACATTGTGTCAATGCATTGATAATTGAATTGTGTGTGAATAACGCAGCAGCGTTCACATTCAAGTATCCTGTCTGTTCGTTTATGTTAATTATTACTAACAATTATATAAAAAATAAATAAAAAACAACAACAAAAAGGGAATAAATCCTATATCCAATGTTGCGCCAGCATTTAATTATTTTAAATCCTTTTGATCCCTTTTCACATATTAATATCAATTAAAAATAAATATGAATTTTATTATGTTTATCAAGCAACTCTTGGCTTTGATAAATAGCTATTTAAGTTGACAACAACATCCATCTACAAGTTACGCTTTCGATCACGAATGTTGCACTTGTTAAGCATTAAAATTTATTAATTTGTTTATTTATTTATAGTTTTTTTTTTTTTTTTTTTTTTTTTTTTTTTTAATTTTTTTTTTTTCTTTTAAATTTTTTTATTTATTTTTTTTTTTTTTTTGGTTTAATAAAAAATCAATGGTACGTGTGATTTAATTTTTATTAATTAAAGAAGAAGAAGAAAACGAAAACGAAAAAAACAAATATTAAAGAAGAAGTTACGTTGCGTAGAATTTGATTAAGAATTTTGTCGGCACAAACGTACACTTCATGCATTCATGCATGAAATAATTCCCCCGGGGGTTAAATAATCACTTAACGTACGACAACAAGTTCATCCGCTTTATATGAGTATGCGTTCTACCACTGAATAGCTAAAAACTTGACATAAAAATTTTTAATTCTTCGGTGTGTAAAGTAAAAATATATTCTTTGCGCGTTAATTCTTTTCGTTCTTTTTGCTTTTTATTTTGTTATTTTTATTATTTTTATTATTATTATTGTTATTATTATTATTATTTATTTATTTGATTTTCTTTTGCAATTCTTTCGCTTTCCAATTGTGTTGTCGCCTGGTAAGACGAAAGAGTAAGCGTACGTACGTTGTTGTTGCTTCTATCTAATAATGAGGTGCATGTGCAAATGTGATCTTATATTTAATTTTATTGAGCGATCGCCTTTGTGTTGCATTTGTGTGCTATTTTCCCTATTATCTCACTACCTCCAATACCACCGGCCATCCATTCTTAGTTCGTTTGTTTTGTTTTTGTGGGGAGCAAATAAAAATATGATGAAATTATCTCTCACTTACTCACGTAAGGAAAAATGTAAAAAGCAAAAGCAAAAACGAAAAAAAAAAAAAAAACGAATAAAATATTGTAGACGCTTTACGACGAATTTCGCATACTCTGCAATTATTAATCCGTAAAGAGTTTGAAAGTGTTTTAAAAATGTGCATGTGTCGCCTCATTAGCCAATCGGTTTCTCTCTCTCTCTCTCTCTCTCTTTCTACATTAACTTCGGTAAGTGCTATAGCGCGTAAACTGAATCGACAAAAATCTTTTTCTTTTAAACTCTTTTCGACTTTTGAACAGGTACCTGTCGGCGTATTACGCCGCTTGGCAGAGGTCATTTCGTATACTCAGCTAAAATCAGCGTAAAAACACAAGTGTTAACTTTCAACCATTCTGGATCGAATGTGAACGTTCCGTTAGTATCAGAGAAAGTATGGATAAACGGGTATGAATGAATCGATTTTCAATTTTCCGCGAGTTAAGATCGTGTACGGTGTAATGAAATAAACGTTTTTTTTTTTTTTTTGTTTCGCTTCAGTTTCCCGTTAAAAATTGACATTTGTGCCCGGTATTGCTTGCCAAATCATTACGGAATAATACACGATTCTATAAGAGCCTATGGAAATTGTTAACACCGATTACGAAAATAATGATTGAACGAATTGCGGCTACGTTTCTTTGCCTGTGGGGTGACGCGACTCATGTTTGATTAAATGGCTTCGTAAATAGGAAAAATTGTCCATTTGGTGTAAGAGAAGGCACGTTTGTGTGTTCCTAAAACACTTTCGTGTGCACAAGAAATGACCTTTTGATTGCGGTTTATGGGGTGAAATTGTCATTTTTCAAACATGAAAATGGCATTGCAGTCATCTTCACCTTACGCGTATATGTTCTTGCGTTCTGATAGGTTTAAGCTGTTTAAGCTGTCACGATCGTAATGACAAATCGGCTACACCACCGTCGCTTGAAGTTAAATACGGAGAAATGAGAAAATAAAATGGCAAGCTCACTATTACTCTTTGACTAATAAAGGAGCAGCACGAAAATGTGGAAAATAAAAATTTCACATCTTTGCATTTGTTTTATTCATAGCGAAAAGTATGAAACTGCCGTACGTGTTTTGTTGTTCTTTCTCCAAAATGAATGAAGTATTATTTGATTGTTGGTCCCTTAGCAAGTGAATTAAACACTTTGAAGCGTTTGCTACTAAAGAAAATCGTAATTGTATGCAAATTTACACAACCGCCAAAAAAAAAGCAAATAAATCTTATTAATACCTTTACCTGTATTAACAGATGCGACATGATGTTCAAAATTCTTGAGCATCATAACGCCGACCTTGTAAGTACTTAAACTGCTTTGGGTCTTAAGTGATAGCGTTCGCGTTACGTTTCAAGATCAATAAGATGAAAGACAATAAGTAAAATGCGTTCTCATGCAACAATTGTTTAGAATATTGTACGGCACGTAGATTAACTTACTATCACCGACATGACCGACGTTGACCATTCTCGTAGTGCAATTTATTGAGAGAAAATTTAAAAAAGATCGATCGATCGATCGTCAAATATCTTGATCGTGAACGAAGCAGAATCGTGCAGAGTTCAATCATCACGTGTCAGAGCTTTTAATTACGGCTATGAAACGCAAGCATTTCTTATAGCGTAAACAGTCCATCACTTTGTGAAATCATTGCTTCAAAAATATCCTTACCGATCGGTCGAGGGAAATGCATTCAAAAACTGTTTAGCTGTGTGAAACAGTAAACAAGCCATCCGTTCATTCACTGATGTCCGTTACGCCTTGTTTTTTAATATGATCAACGTGCTCAGGCGAATAACGCGGCCCGAAAGAAGCGGCGAAAGAGCAAATGATTAGGAAATAGTGGCCGTAGTCTACACGGTGTGTGCTCAATCGGTAATTGTCTAAGCACTTACGATAGCTATGAGCAAGGTAAACCTTTACAACATTAAGATTTCATCCTGTGGAACATTGACCTCGTAGTCGCGTTTCTTACCTACTCGGCTACTAATGCGGACCTCTAGGCACGATGGTGGTTCAAAAGACGAATAGATAGAGGCGCACTCCCTATGAATTTAAGAAAGTTTTCTTCTTTTTTTTTTTTTTTGTTCTCTATTCTATTAATATCCTTATCTATCGCGACTTTGGATGGAAAAAGGAAAAAAAAAAAATTGACAAAAAAAAAAAACAAAGAAAGGAAATAATTTCTAGTCTAAATAACGTTATTAGGAAATTAAACTTTGTCGCGAAAATGCTTAACAGGTGTAGAGGCGATTAAAGACTCCATTTATGCATTCACCTTAAATGGATGTTGTCCAAGATACGACCTAAAGCAGATAAATATACAGCTTGCTTGCTTGCTTGCTTGTTTGATTGTTTGTTTATCTTCAATGCGCTGAACGCGCTGTCAACCGTGCTCGAGTAAATAAAAATTTGCGTTGTGGACAGCGGACTGTTTATTTAAATAGTTTTTATAAGTTAAGATAACGCAAACATGAAAACTTTTTTAAAATTTTCGCAAAAAATAAAAAGAATGAATAAACAAAGCACGACTGCCTTTGAAAGCTAATAAAATTGTATACGCGAATTTCTCGGTGCAAATAAGATACAGGAGTCTCGATGCAACGCTTACAATGTTACAATTTCCCGGGCAAAGGGACGAGATGAGGGAAAATTCTTAAAATTAATTAGTCACCGTTTCGCACTCAATTTATGCATAAATCTCATTATCTAATATAATTATTTCTTGAATGCTTGTAATTGCGATATATGGAATTTATAAATCAAAATGTAATACTCGTGCATCACATATATTATGAAATAGAAGGAGAAGAAATATATAGAAAGTCGTAAATTTAAAATTATTATTATTTATTAGATATTTAAATGAAAGTTAAATATATAAATAATTGTAATAGTTTCTCTGTTTTCTTGCGAGCGCTTGGAGCATTTCGTAGAACGAACGAAACGCAATCAAATGTAACAATGTAAAGTGAAACAGAGCGATAAAGTCTGTACAACACATCATGTACAATTTGCATGTGTCAGGATTTTATATACTCTGTCAACGGAAAGGTAGATAGTTGTACACATTTATTATGTCAGTTTCACTTAAAACATTTTAACAATATATTTCACTATTTAAAAACATTTTATTACATAAACATATCCAAGCAATTGCTAAGTACTAACATATTCTATTTGCTTTTAATGTCTTGTAAAATTTCCACACGGTATCGCCGCGATTATCAATATTTCTATTAATAAAATTTTGTTTTGCAACAATTTTAATCATCTCATTCCATATTTTTCCTTTCATTTCAAGTGATAATTATCAGGTCTACATATATGTAGATAATACGCTGGAGAGCAAAAAAATCGCTTATATTATATTATTATATTTTCATTTAGAAGTTAAATATTTACATATTTACATTTACATAACTTAAATTAAACTAAAGTACATACATACACTGTCACCTTTTAACAAACATATAATGCTTACTCTTACTCTTCACTTTCAAATCATTCAATATTCAATTCAGTAGCAATAGAACGATAGAAAAACCCGAAGTAGCGCGTTTCAGGTGCCGCTGCTTCAGCGATTTTGCAACGATTGATGCATATGACGCGATTTACGTACCAACTCGCAGTCGGGAAGGTTCTTTGTCGCCTGAATAGTCGCATATTCAGAACAAGAATGGAAATGGGCGCATACCGGAAACAGCACCCCAACCGTTTACATTAATTGAAGCTGGGCAGAACCAAAGCCAAGTGGTACGACAGCTAAGCCGGTATGCTGTTCGACGTGTATAGCAGCGATATTAAGAGACCGGTAGCTGAAGTCGTTTGGTGGACACTTGCACGAAGACTGGCCATGGGAGGCCTGATAGTGGGCAGACCAGCAACTTGCCCAAAAGTTCACTCCAGCTAACCGACACGCTTTCACTTTCCTCGAGAGTATTTGAATCGGATTATGGATCATGAATGAAAGGCAATACTGTTTTCTGACAAGTGCAGGATACTTCTACATGGCAATGAGAAACCGGACCCGGATAGTGTTGACTAGCGATAATTCGTGAGTATTTTGCGGAGGCGTGTCACGGGAAACGAAAATCGAACTTTTGTTCATCACAGGGCCCAATAAGCCGATCGTTTTTCATTTATGACAACAGGCAAGGCCGCGCGCTGCCGCTGTATTGCGCCAGTATTTGGAGGACATTGATGTGCCGGTTATGGTGTGGCCTGCTTGAAGCCCAGATCTAAATACCACTGAGCACCTTAGGGACGAGCTGAGGAGTCGAGTACGAGCCAGAAACATGGCGCCACGGCGCGAGTCTCAGAACGAGTCTTCGAATCCCAATTAAATAAAAATTCGATAGGATACCGTTATGTTATGTAGAAAAACCTATTCATTCGATGAAAAATCGAATGGAAGCTATTATCCAGGCTAGGGGAGATTGCACATCGTATTAATAAATGGGTTTTTTTCATCACCTTTATTGTTTTATTATGCTTTTACACCTGCTCAAAATCGCGAAAACTGCGCTACTTGCTACGAGCGATTTTAAGTATTTCTCTTGTTTTATTGCTATTATAATGATTTCGAAAGTTAAGGGTAAGCAATTTAAAAAGCTAACAATGTGCATTTTAGTTTAATTTAGGTTATTAATTTGCAGCATAAATTTAGTTTAACATATATTTAGGTTGGAGGTAAATATGCACTTTGAGTGCGCGATTTTTTTGCTCTCAAGCGTATGTAAATATTTGGCTACAGCACAGCCAAAGAGATGAGATTTGCCAAGACTGCCAAGTTGGCGATTAACGATGACGGTTCGAATCTCAATGCGGTACGTCATCCGAGATGCGCTCGAAAAACGGGGGCATTTAAGGGCAATTACTTTGAATTTGACAAAACATGTATGCACGAATAAATAAATGATTTACGGGGAAAAATAAAAAGTCACGTTTTCATTGCTATGTACATATTTAAGTCTACATAAACCTATTCGATTTTAACACTTTAAGACCATAATACTTTATATTGTTTACTTGACCTTTGCTGCTTACTTATGATTGATGTGGTTTGCTATAATGTTTTTAGTCTAAGCCTTATAGGTTGTTAGCTTGCTGACACTCTAAGACTAAAAGAATTGTAAGATTATGCTTGACCTCTGATTCGAAGATCCTCGTTATAATTAAGAAATTCAAATGTTTAGTTTTAAGGGTATTCCTTAATTAACAAATAGTCAGTAACGAAGGCACAAATAAACAAATAAATATTTAGATAATAATTGCAAAGGAAGTGCTTTTAATAATCATTTCTTACTTCATTTCTTTTCTCAATTGGCTTTATTTCATGTAATTATTATTTCAAAAAGGGCCCGATATGATGCGGCACTTAGAATGTACTCAGTTCCAAAAAGTAATCTTTCTGGTTAAAAAAATTTCATATATTAAAGTCGGACGAAGCCGACGGTTAAATATCCTACATCGTATCGCCCAGTATAATTCTTCATCTGTGATCATTATATTAGGTGTTTGCGTTAATTTTAGTCGGCAGCTCTCACAAAGATAAAGTAATGGAAAATACCAGTGTACATAAAGGCTAAATTCGATGATTTTGATCTTTCTCTACATAAAATATATAAAATAAGAGTTTTTTGCTTAATATTATTGATTTAATCAGCGTATGCCGACGCTAATCGCATTTTCGACTTTCATTACTTTTGTGGTTTATTTTATGGTAGAAATTTGCTGCCAAAGTCCACCAAACCCGTTTAGAAGGTTATGGTGATGCTGCTCCATCAATCATCGCAATTATCGGTTTTGTGGTCAACTGTTTAAAAGTAGTGACACGAATTTGCTGAAAATGTAATCACCAGACATGGAGTCTCCTGAATACGGGTCGGTGGGTGAATCGCTGCCAAACCAATATATGTTCTTTCGACACGATATCGCCATGTTATCAGACACACGGTAAAATGATCAAAATTAACGCGAGCACATAGCAATATATCGAAATTATCTTTTGTTGCCCATTCGAGGTTTACTTCTCACACAAGGCATATCTTATATTGGCGGGAACCCGAAAAATAGATCTATACAGTTGAACCTGTTTTTCTGCGGTTTGTGTTTGTGCAATTTGTTTGTCCAATATTTTTTCGCTAAATGAATACGAAAGCAGTTTTTATGCCGTAGATTGTGGCGTGCGAAAAGTGACTCGAAACACGTTCACTTATACATATACACATAGCTGAAATTTATTCATGCAAATTTTTGCTACGCTGTAGAGCATGTATTTCATCATGTATCATTTACATTTTTTACATTCCACATTTGATAGGCGAAAATATTATTTTTCGTCAGTTTTTGTTTTGTTTTTGTTTAGAAATTTTATTTTATTTGTTTTTTTTTTTTTTTTTTTATATAAGGTAGAGCTCGTAAAGCTGAAGATCGTTCGACTTTGTGTCAAGATAAGTCAGAGTAAATTAAATTTCAAAATATCTCGAAAATTTTCAATGATAATTTGAATCTAAACTTACGTGGACTTACATCAAGCAAAAAGACCGTTCCACTGACAGGCGGACAGACGTGATTACATTGGTATAGTAAAAGGTGGATCGGGCAGGATTCCACACAAACATGTTGTATTCTTACCATGACTTATGCCGGATACAGTTGAAATTAAGTGAATTCTTCAAATTGTTAGACAAAAGGGTGCTTTCTAACGCTGCACCACACCCAACAACCTAGTTTGCGATAACTCGATTTTTGTGCCAGTTCTTTGACAAGCTACGTTGTTTTGTTAGACTATAGGTCAGAGGTTGCAAAACATGCTAGCAAACATCGTTGACAGTTATCGTCTGTCATCGTCTGCTGCAAAAAAATTACAAACCACTTAGTCGGTCGGCATAATTTGTGGATTTCATGCAAAATTTCAGATTCCTATTTTAGGCAAAAGAGCGGTCACTTTTCCCCATTATTAAAGTCATTGGCTATTTGCGACTTATGCCACTAGGTAACGAAGAGATAATCTCAAGCTACTCATGCCTAGTAGGCCAAGAGTCGTGGCTAACAGCTTAATGGTCACGGGCTCAAATCTCAAGTGCGGAAGAGTCTTCAATACAGGCGAGTAAACGATCGAAGTTATCCGGCAGCCTCTAAACCAATATATAGACAAAAAATAAATAAGCGAAACTGTTGAGTGAAAAATGTGAATAGTTTTATTTATTGAAATGGAACGTCTCGTCTCGTCATTGAGGAAATCAGTATTTGACGAAACAACATTGATTTAAACTTATTCATCTATTGAACAAATGCTAATAGCGATGCGAGGCTTAAGTCGCCCAATAAAACATCATATGTACTTAAAGTTCGGGGTCTGACAGAAAAAAGGCAGAGATTTTATTTTCATACAAAAAAGACCATCTCGCTTAGTAAAGAGATTCTATCATTGAAGTACATAACGCCGTCGATAGAGTTGTAAAATACCCATCTTCGGTTTTCATAATACCTTCAATAAATCCAAAATGGTTAAGTTGTAATAAATTTCGCTTAAAAATAAATGCTTCAACTATCTCTAATAAAAAAATGATTGAAGAGTTTTGTCATATAAGGCACGCTTTTTATGATACATAACTCCAGCCCTCTTCTATCCGCCTGTTTGACTACCGTTTGCTTTCTGAACCCCTTCCTTAACTCTTCATTACCTAAGTTACATATAGTAGTGGGTCTATAAACTTTGTGCGAGTGAGTGTAGAAGGACTTAAGATAAATCCATCTTTTATTACACCGATTGATTCAAAACCATTTTCATTTCTTTTTCATCCACTAACGTGTTTTTGGTATTTTAAGACGAAAATGCTTTAAAAGATATGTTGGAGGATATTTAACAAAGGGTCTTGCCCGACTTTGCCCGAGTGGCTTTGCTTATGCAAGACGTTTTCGCATTTTCTTTTATCAAGTACACAAACCATTTTTATAAGAAGTTTAGTTCTCGTTGAGTTCTCCGTACATATTCTTCTAACTTTCAATGTTTAGGAGAACCCTTAGCGTCCTCTTTTTTTTTTTGTCGCATTCACGAGCATCCCCCATAAAAGCACTCGGACGAAAGCAAGTAATCCTAATTGGAAAAAAATTGCAAGTGTCTTACCGTAAACTGCACAATTATAGTTAACCGATTTTTGATGAAAAATAAAAAAAATATTATGCTCTCATACCCGGCTGTGTCGCCATAGCGCCTAATACAATCCTTCATTTATTTTCGTAGCAACATAACAAGCATTATACCTAATTTTCAGGTAATGGCATACTTTAGATGGGAAGCGTTGTATGGGAGCGGATTCGAAAAATGAACAAGGGGGGGTCCATATTAAGATCTAATTAGTAGTCATTTATATTCGTCGTTAAGTAGTCAAAGTTGGGTTTTGCTTGCAAAGAAAGGCTTTTTTTTCACTAGATCCCTTATACGAAGAGCAACCCAAAATTTAGACCTATACAACCAATTTCGATCATAAATTGTTGAAAATTAGATTATTTATCATGTGAAGGCGTACATTTCATTACAATTCCGATATGAGTAGGAATTCAAACAAGTGGCCGACGTTGCCCAACATTGCTGCAATTAATTTTGAAGTCCAATTACTATTATGGACCAATTTTCGCCATGAAATACAAAAAGTTTAGCAATTAGTTCTCTTTGCCATTTAAAGGCTTAAATTTTCGCCGCTCTTTGAGAGAGGATTAAAAAAATCACTCCTTTCGATATAAATTTTTCATATCAATTATTTTTCATACAATTTTTCTTCACATAACTACACTGTTTGGTGGCAAAAAGTTGTCCGATAGGATATGTCCTTGGACTGAAACCGGACAGAATGTCAAATTTTTTTATGATATCTCAGAAACTGCGATCTGGCGATTAAACATAAGTGAAATGAACAGACAGACATCAGGTAAATAGAAAAAACAGATGGACAGACGGACGGACAAGATTAAATCATTTTCTGAATTGATTGACACAACAAAAGATGGGTCTACGTGAAATCCACCGGCGTGTTAAATACATTCGTGTAAGTTTGGTGTATCCTATGCCAACACAGCTTATCAATGCTATCTGTAGAAACAAAAGCAATTGGAAACTGAAAGGTAATTTAAATTATTATAGCAGCAGTCGAATCACTATCATTAAATGCACATAATCATTATGGACAATAGTTTACTATTTTCATTTTCATGTTTCAGTCGATTGCATTATTATCATATTATCTTTGCGAACTATAAACGGCTTGAAATAGGGCACTATACGCGATAAATGACTTTAATTACGCGACAATACGCAATATACTCGTACGTGAATATACGTGTGATGGAAGTGTTCGCATATTTCGCATATTCATAGGCGCCTTGGCGTAGGGTAGGAGTAATAAAAATAGCAAAATGTAAATGACAAGAAATTTATTTTCAGTACACAACAACAAATACATAAATCACATGAGCAGATATATTTGCACACGTGTGCTCTATTCTTTGGTTAAGAGTGCGGCACAAACAGTATATTGCAAATAAATATTTAACTTGAAGCTATTTTTAAAAACGTGTCTCTTGCGAGTTGCATTCTTAAGCACGTAATCAATATGAGTAATAATAATTGAACTGTCAGATTAAATGAGGTAATAAAAATAAAATATAAGAATAAAAAACAAATGCAAAGAAATAGAAACTATTTTCGACACAATTGTTTTTATTGCTTTTAGCAACTCAATCCACACATGTATATATATATATACTAAACAAACTAAAGAAAATTGTTGCTTCGAAAAGATATGGCAATTGCTTTAAATGCATATTAACGTGCAACGTAAGTGTAAGCATTTTCTGGTTTTTCTTTTCTTTTTTTTTTTGCATAACGATTACTCCTCGCACACAAAACTGTCACTTGGTATAAGCTATTGCTATATGTGAACCTAATCTAAGCATAACATTTGCACTCCTCCTCCTCCTCAATTTCCTTAACAATAACACACTCCAAGACTATCATAGGTGATATAATAAAAACATTAAGCTATGCCGAGACTGTTATCTTGATCATATGATCAGAAGCGCGTCAATTACCGAAAATGATACTAATGAATACTAAATCTTCCGAACCCCATGCAGAGTGTATGTAAATGTTCAATTAATCCTCTCAGACCATGTATTAAACCAAGAACTCGCAAAAGTTCTTTATGCTCCGCATAAAGCGAGCAACGTTGGAAGGACTGCCACGTTATAAGATAAAATTAACTAACGAGAAGAATGTACGCAAATACAATAACAAATACACATTGAATTTGCTACAGTTGGTTGGTAGGGATCAATTATTCAAAACGGACCCAGGTTGATAGGAGAACAAATTCGCAGGATATTTTATTAAGAAAGAGAAGAACAAATAAGTCAGAAAATTATATTTGATCCGAATCTTTTCTACCCATCGCCAAGTAAAAAAGAGGAAAAGAACTAAATTTTCATGTTCTATAATATTGAGTGAGAGCGCCAGATCTTCTCTATTTTCAGAATAAGAATGGAAGATTATATGGTGTGTGTGTGTGTGTGTGTTACATTTTATGAGTAAGAAGCAAAACACGTGGAAAGCAAATTTTTAGCAGTTTTTGTTGCATAGGCGTGTCTTTTGATCGGATCGTATTCAAATTCTTCAAATTCTTCTTCTTCTTCTTTGTGGACCATATGTTCATTTTTGCGCTCGGGGGAATGTTTACCATGGGTACTAGATAATTGGCCAGACGGACAGACGGACGTGCTTAAATGCATTCAGAATTTGAAACTAACCATGAATTTCATATACTTGTTGAGGTTTGGGGGTCTGAAGCTTGATTCTGCGCATAATAAAAAAATTGAGAAAAAATTTACATTTGATACACCATGATATTGGGTAGGCGTGGTCAATTTTACTCATTATTGTACATCCACAAAAGCATCGCTAATAGAATATACGTTCAAATTTTTGTGGATTTATCTGCCGTAGTTTTAGAGTAATCAGTAAAAAACCAATTTTCTATTTCTTTTGAAAAACAGAGGTGTTCTTAGTTTAGAGTTGGCTCTGTGGACGTGTCCTTCGACCGATTCGATTCATTTGTAATACCAACATGCGTACAAGAACTTCCAAGTTTCTACTAAATTTTAAGTCGACAGCTTCATTTTTGCGGCCGAGAGGATTACATGGACGGATCGACGGCCAAACAGAAAGCTTGAAGCGACAAGCTTCTTGCCAATCCTACATGGTTGGCAGCACTGATAAATTAGCGTTGTGTTTAGCCAATGGGTCACTGTTTTGAGCAAATTTTGATGATTTTCGGTGCATGGTGATGTTTATCAGCGCAATGACGTAAACTACAGAAATTAAAAAAAAAAAAAATTGCAATTTTTAATAATTGTGGACAAAAATCGCAATAAATGAATACGAGAAATTTGAATAGAATGGGACCATTTTCTGAATCTCTTCACATGGAGAAAAGGTTTCTCGTTGTGAACGAAGTCTCATTTTTTTCTATCTTAGAATTTTGAAAAGCTATACAAAATATTCATATGATATGGGAATGTATAAGATTTAAGTCACATAGGTCTATTTTTCGGACCTTATTTTATAAAAATTACGTCATAAAACCTGACAAAAACGTGAGGTCCAATTTTAGGTATTTTGTAATGAAAATCCATGAATGATTCGATAAAGTGAAGCGGATCGCTTATGTTCGACCATAACATTTTAATCAGTTTGGGATCGCCAAGAAAGGACGGTGGCCGTCCAAGAACTTAACAAAATTTTAATTTACTTTTAAGCTAATCTTGAATATTTATTTATTAAAGGCAATGTATAACAATTGTGTAACTTCACGTTGACTAAATGTGCGCGCTAGTAAATCGATCAAAACGAGATTTATTATGTAATTATGATATATATTTTCGTACAACAATAATTGCAGATCGTATCAAATTTTCATACTTAACTTCACTGGTCTTTTGGTTTAATGGATTTTTAGATTTCGTAAGAAGACAGACAAATAGACGCATATGCTGATCATTATCGATTGTGAAAACGATTGTTAATGCCTTAATTAACCGATATATATGCTGGTGCAGTAAAGCGTTTTAAAATTTTCCGCATTTGTCATATTAAATTGTTAACAGCGCTCGTGTTCGTGGTGGCATCATCACTAAAACAAATTTATATTCGATTCGTTTTTATTTTATGGTTTCCCATAAAAATTTGCCACTATAGAGGTATTGAACGTAGTCCTTGTATATAGGAAAATTGAAGCCAACGACATTACACGCATACGTGCGCGTTTATCAAAGACAGGAGTTGCGCACTTTCAATGAAAATATTAATGTTTTTAATAGCATTTCAAATATGATCATTAAAGACACAGTTATTGCTTCATTATCACGAAA
Source organism: Glossina fuscipes (assembly GCF_014805625.2). Lineage (NCBI taxonomy): Eukaryota > Metazoa > Arthropoda > Insecta > Diptera > Glossinidae > Glossina > Glossina fuscipes. The sequence goes on from NW_023998431.1 coordinate 452,506, forward strand.
GATAAACATAGAAGAGATGAATGGAAGTGTGCACGTTTTGTTTTCTTATTATTAACCTTTAACAGTTTCTTAAAATTTAATTATCGTTGAAACGGTTTCTAATACAACAACAACTTAATATCATTACATCGTAAACTAATGATATCATAATTAGGTGCAAAGGTTTTACGCCAATTGTTTAAGAGCGTATATATAATAAATATATATGTGAGTTTTTAAATGGGATAAATGCGTGCTAATCTCTTATGCATATTTGTGTATACATAGCGAGTGATATATCTATATATATATATATATATATATGTGTAGGCGCTTGCAGCAACGGCTAATATAAAGTCATTGTGCTATTGTTCAATGCATTGGCCGTCGTTAGTAACTCAAACGGAAAGTTCAAAAAAATCCATTCTGCTTCTGGCCGATTTGATTCTATTCGTTAGTAATTTTCTTTACTATTTTGTACGTGTTCTTTTCGCTTCATTTAGTTCCACTCTGGAGCACGATGGTCTTCTGTTTGCTTTGAAGAAATACCCCGGAGCGATTAGTCAATCGCACTTGTTCAAACTTGTTTAAAGCCTAGCTGAACGTTGACACTCAAGTTTAGCTTATTGAAGTAACCCACTATAAGGAAATAATCGATCCAACTGAGTGAGAAGGTACAGCTACCATTCTCAACATAAGCAATAAAAGTGTCAAACAGAATTTTCATTAAAACTTCTTCGCGTTACCTTTCCTTAGCGCCTCTTGCCATCGACTTTCGGAAGCTTTCAGTGTCACCCACACTCACCTCTTAAGCAGAAATTTTCAAAAAAAAATTATCAATTCCTTTTCTTTTTTTTTTTTAATAAGCTTATGCCTCCAGCACCTGCTTGCATAGCTTTGGCTGTAGTTGTCCGAATGAGCGAATTGGGCAACATAGAACTCTTCGCCGACCGATTCCTTCCTTTGAATGCAAAGTGGAACGCAAGGTGAAATAGAAAACCTAAATATGTTAGTCTAGAATAAAATTGAACGGTTAATCTTTTCCAAAGAAAGTGATGCTCACTGACTTTGAACTCGTAAGTTTCAAATTCTAGAAAGTTGATAGCAAAAGGGGGCACTAAACACAACGTATAATCTTAACCTTGCCGTAATGTTCTTCAAACTGTTACAATTCGCTGCAATTCGCTAATCCGGACTGACGAAGGTATCTGTTCAGACTTCGTTTAATACCTGCGATGCAAAGCGTGTAAGAAAGCTTGAACTTATTGATATACGCGAGCACTACCATTCCTCTGCCTGGAGGACTTTGAGCTTTAAATCGAAATGTGTCACATTCAGTTGAATGTAACATTTGTTATAGTTATACAGTTAAATGTAACATTTGATTTACTTATTACGCTTTGCATTGAGATAGCTGACATTCTCAAACTCATTGTACGCACTCAACTCAAATGATTTCTAAATAAATTCGCGCAATACATATATTAAAACATCCCTTCAAGTTATTTCAAATAATTTTTAAAGCATTTCGCAACAAGAGATTGCATATGAATTTGTCGTGGTCTTGATGATTCTAATGCACAATCAACGGAATGGGTCCAATTGGCGAAAAATTACTCTCAAAAAAGTCGACAGCAGGCTAGACGGGATGTTTCGGGACGTTTTCCTCTGTTCGGCAGTATTTTGCAATAAGAGGAAGAAGAAGACAAAAACGTTTTATAGGATTATATAAATAACGATATCAGCAACAGCAGATCACATTAAACAAATAAAAGTTGCTTTCTCTTCGAAATCATATCCCCGCCGCCTACGCGTCAATGAAAGCCATGGATGAATCATGAAAGTATTATTTACATCAGAAATCTCTTATTTATTTCTTTAGAAGGCTTTGCAAATCTTGCAATGCTTTTAAAGCGCAATTTACGACAAAATCGATTTTGGTACTGAGACTTCTCAAACAGTCGTTCGAAGGAAATGAAAGGTACGCGTTACTGCTAATTTATTTATGTGTACAATACATATATGAAACTTTACGTTGCATTCAAGGAATTCGCCCTCAAGATTTCGATTAAATTATTGAGAAAATAATTTTATTATTATTATTCTATTTGAGGATTTTAGCAAATCTTTCAAATATAGTCATAATACTTTACTCAAGTACTTACCGTAATACGATTAGTGGCGTACGTTCTCTTTGCGTCATTACTTTTACTGATGCGCTCTAAGGCGCTTTGAATGCTATTTAACTAATTTTACAAATAATAATAACAATAATAGTAATAATAATTGGAAAGAATATAAATTTTTCGTAATGAATATTTGATCTCATATTTCAATAAAACAAACCAGAGATTATAGGAAATTTTATATTTTCAGAAAATGTTTCGAAGAATTAAAATCAATACTAATTATACTGAGTCTTTTTTTTTTTTTTTTTTTTTTTGCACATAGTTACTAACACTAGAACTAACCACGTTTTGCATATACTTATTTCTACCGTTATGGGTCATGTTGATCCTTAATTTTTGTTTTGACGTCGCTTAAGTCACAGTAACGAGAATAGGAATAAGAATCGTAGGTTAAAAGATTGTTGCACTATGTGCACTTATAGGCCCGCGGCACACTGAAGACTGAAGACTGAGTCAATGATGGTCGCATTAATAAGCCGATTGGAACCCCTTTTTCAACTGACTGAACAAAACAATATCCTTTTGTGATATATATGTATATATATATATATATATAAATACGGTGTATTAAAAAAACATATATCTGTTTTCGTCAATATATATTTTGCTCCGTTCAAAGTAATCCGCCTTAGATATAACATACTTGTGCAAACGGTTTTTGCAATCCACGAAGCACTTTTCATATGAGCTTTTCTGTATGGCCTTGAGCTCTTTCAGAGATGCGGTCTTTATTTCCTTAATCGTAACAAAACCTTATCGTTTCAGGGGTCTTTTCAACTTTGGGAACAGGAACGGGTCGCAGGTGGCTGGGAAATGATTACGATGTTGTTATTCGCGAGAAAATTACGAAACAGCAATGACGTGCGAGTTGTCGCATTATCGTGGTGCGGTATTTATGAGGGCCTGGCATAAGTTCACGATGCACCACGCGATTGAAGATCGAAGAAAATAGCGAACTAGACTCCCACATTTGACCGGATTGGGCAAGCAGGTTTCCGGTTTTGGGTTTTCTTAAGATAATAGGGTTTTTGGTCTCGATGTCATAATCATACAGCAATGTTGCGTCACCGATTATAACCTTTTCGAGCAAAACTGCCTCGTCGTTGACGTCGTTCGATGGCTTCTGAGCGATACTCATGCGACAGTTATTTTTGTTAAAATTTAGCGATTTCGGGGTAAACTTCGCTGCCACGCACTTCATGCTTAATGCCTAAAATATCCAAAAACGTCGACGTAGCCTTCAATATTTGGAAACTTATTTTTTTGGAACACACCTATGCACATAATGTAACATATAATATGGAATATATATGTATATATATATATATATATATATATATATTATTTTTTTGGAACACACCTATGCACATAATGTAACATATAATATG
>NW_023998431.1:456161-586967 GCF_014805625.2 Glossina fuscipes
TTACATTTATATATTTAGATATATATATATAAATATAGGATTTATCTAGCATTTTTTTTTTTTTTTTTTTTTTTTTTGAGAAGTTTTGAAGGAATATAGTTAGCTGATTTTCGATTTTCATGTCAGTGTTTCGCGAAACAACAATTTAAAATATTTGCGAGGGGAAATTCTGCTTAAAAGTTCGTAAGTGTAGTTGGAGAATTTGATTAATTATTAAACAGGAAAATAGTAAAAATAGAAATTACTTAAGCTTTTGCTTTTCCGAATTCTATTGGACCTAATCGGAGCGATTCGTTTTTCTTCATTCAAATCCTATACAGTTTTTTAAATCCTTGATGTTATTGTTACGTACATAATGCGCAAATTCCTATTATGCTATATTTGCTTCTTAATCACAATGGCTAGGATGTGCAGAGCTTTTTGAAAATGCATTTAATAGCTTATTTTATATTTAGATAAACATACCTGGAATGAAAAGAGAAAAAGAAAGAGAAATTAGAAAATGTTTTAATATTAACAAAAAACATATACATATATATATTAATATAAATATATGAATTTTCACAACAACAACGTTTCACATAATCCAAAAATGTTTTTTAAAAGCAAATAAAAAATAATTAAGAAAAATGTTTTTTTTTGGTTTTTGTAACTTTGTTCGCAGAACTAACTATTAAACATAAACTTAACAAATAATATATATTAACCAATAACAACATCAATCAAACGAAGGTCTTATTCTTAATTGTTAATTTCTTTTCATAATTACATCGTAACTGATACGTTCGTAGGTGTATGCAGCACCATGAAATACCTGTTATTACATCAACCAATTTAGGGACATATTCCGAATCGGTTCAATTTTGATGTGCAATAGGGCGCAAATGTGATAGCTAGTTATAAGCTAAGCAGAAACATCAACGATGAAAATGAGGGAGAGAAAAAACTTATTTATGTACTAAAAATATTTTTTAATATTTTTTTCTCGTTAACATAACAACGATGATCGATGAGCGCCTAATTTTGTACTACTTTTCAATTTTTCAACTTTTGACCTTCAAAAAAAAAAAAAAAAAAAATGCTCATAAGTGATGTAAAAGAAAAAAGTTTTTATATGGAAGGACCTTTAACTCTTATTTTGCTACGCGATGTCTTTGAGTCACTTTGGAGCCTTGAAAGTACATTTATAGAGAATGCATGGCTTAACTATAAGATTTTATGTTTGTATAAAATTTATAAGATATAAGATTTTATTGTTTAAACCCTACACCACTTGCGATATAAAAGTATATTAAGTATGTACAGAATACTTGGAAAGGCTTAGGATAGACCCACCACAATAACTTTCTGAATCACTTTCTAAATCGCTCTAGCCCTTCATCGGTCTGAACCGCCTGATATTTTTGTATTCAACCTACAAGTCAAAGTATTTTGATGAAATTTGGTACGCCGGTGTGTCTACCAAGAACGGTTCGAACCGGATAACTTTTTCGACCACTTTCCATATTTTAAAAAATCGCCATATAACTAACAGTGTTAGGAGAACACCTTGGCCATTGCCCACTTCTATGTTTTACTTGTCTTGCTATGAGCAAAAACGATCAAATTTTAAATGAGAATCACATCTGGTTGTGATGCGCTATATAAAAACTTGGCAAGACCAGGATTGAATGGCTATTGTCGGTTTTTTTCGACCCGATCCAACTTTTGAATCACCGGTGACATCTACCTATTTCTACCAAAATATTTATGGTATAATATGTATTGTATCGCCACGCCGGCAAGCATAATTATAGGAAAATAGACATTTCTTGATCACTTAAGAACTCAACGTTAGGAAATGAAAGTAACTCTTCCATGCTCACACGCATACCCCCAATATTAAAGAAACTCAGACAATTTTGAGAACATTGAAACATCGAGAACTTTTTCATATTTTCATCTACATTGTATGGCGCGGTTAACATATTTCCGCAAAACTGCTAACCAGATATTCACCACAATCACCTGCATGTTCGATGTAAAGACGGTAGCAATTCGTTTACTAACTTCAAATTTATTTTCAATTTATTCATAAGTGGACCAAGAACGTACTAATATGTATTACCATACATTGGAAACAAACTGGAAATATACTGGAGTTGCAGTGTTATCATTGTGTTGATATAGACGTTACCGGAGGCTTTTAATTTAGCAAAGTCTTTGGAATTATCCGTGTTAGGTATGACAGCGAAAGTATATTTCAAGTTCACGGACCGACATTTCGCCATATCTACGAGTAGAGAGAGTTCCAGCAAGTTTCAAATTCCTTTCACCTTAAATATTGCAAAGTGACGGAAGATATATTGAACTGCATACAGGCGCCATGATTGGAGAATTTACTTCTTGCACAATTAGGTTAAATGATTTTTTTCCGTTTCATAAATAAAACATATTTTTGTACAAATAACTGGTAAAGTTTTCTTAAGATACTCAATACGCTATAAAGCATTCTCTTTATAATATACTATACTATTATTTATACTTGTGTACACTTGTGACGCTCGTTTGTTTTGTGCTTCCGATAAATCATTTATATATAAAAAAAAAGGGATTTTCATGTTCCTTAGATAATTTCGCACGTTCGTCATTATTTATTGTAAAAGTCAGCGGAAAGTTAACTTGCTCATATTCGTGATCGTAAATATAAATCGCGTACGCAAGATAGCCATTTAGAAACACCTATAAAATGCAGAAAGAAAGCTATTAAATATATTTGCAATCGCTTTAAGCATTTAACAAAGATCTTTATGCGAATGCAAATGAAGGCGTTTTATGACTAAGACGTTTCGGTTCCAAAATAATTACAAAAAAAAAAAAAAAATCCATCTTTGGCAAAAGATGAATCATTGCTATTCATCGCCAAACAACATCATAATATGATGCAAACGAGATCTGTGTCATGATTGTAATTTTGTATCGCAAACACATCGCTTAATTAGTTAAGTATTGCAAATACGTTTAATCATAATTCGTGTCACTCATCCAGCTTATTGCCTTTTCATATGGGATTTGTAACTTTGTAAATTTTGCAATTGATGTGTAGTATGCGTTTACAGCTTTCACCTTTTTACCCCATGCTCAGTTAGGGAATCTTTGATGTTTTACTGACATAAATGTGTAAAAGTAATTTTTATTCCCATTAATTGAAGACTACACCACTTGCGGTCCAGGGTACGTTCGTGAGGACCTATGTAAGGCACAGAAGTGCTTAAGATAGACTGATCTTTTATTGAACTGTTCTTTTCGACCACTTCCCATATAACGCCCTATTTTTGGCATTCTAATTTGGTTTGACTTTGAACTCATACCGGGTCGGGCCATCCTTTGAACCCCCCTCATATACAACTAGAGGCAAACAGGTCTAATTTTTAACGCTTCATGATGAAAATCAGATCGAAATAGTAATTTAAAATAAAAAATTTACTGTGCCATATATGAACCATCTAGGCCTATTTTTGGATTCTACCCTATATAGGGATTTTTGTGAACATTTTTTTATTTTTTAGGGCAGAAAAAGTTTAAGTTTTAACACGTTATGATAAAATGTAATCCGTCATAATAATTTGATATAAAAATTACTTTAACTCTTTAAAATTTAAAATACTTTTCCCATCAAATTCTAAAATTTATTCCAAGTATCAACTAAGCTGAATAAAAAATTGTTAAGCGCAATAGATTGCCATCAGTTGAATAACATTCAATAGCAACTCATCTTTATATGAGATCTTGAAGTCTATTGCGTGATCATTCGTATTCTCCTTTTGCTGATAAAAGGAACTGTTCTGTTAGACTAAAACATGAGTTCGAAACTTTAAAGAAATTATAACAGAATCTTATTGAAGCAAGCAGAAAACGGAGCATGTGTGATAAAGATCTAAAGATCATCTAAAAATGAATGCTACTGCTGCACTTAGTTTTTCGAAAGGTTAGTGTCCGCTTGTCCCAGCAAAAATAAAATATGCCTAAGCATTTTTAATAAAATTATTGGTATAGAAAACATGAAGATTTTTGGTTAGAATCAGTTAATAGTGGTTCCCAGGAATAAAAATCCAATTTCAAATGGCCTTTGCAAGGCGTAAAATGCATAAATTTCGTATTTTTTTAACATAAATATATGTTGCCAGACTGAATACGTATGTCGTTCAGTGGTTGGCATAAAAATTGAATATAATAAAAATGTCATGCAAACGGTAGATTAATAAGAACAAAAGAAAATCTTATTTCTTAAAACTAGAAATGAAGACGAAAGTAAACAGAAAAATCCACAAACAGGAAACGAAACAAAACGAAAAATATTTTCCACATACCCGTCTCCGTACATGCCCGCTGTACCAGCCATAGCTAACGCCTTGTAACGGGCCTGCTCATTTGTTGGTAAAACAATGTCCACAGAACGCGAACGTGTAGCGTTTGTGTTGGGTACCGTGAGAAAACAACCATCTTCATGCGCTTGCAATTCTTCCGTTTTATTGCCTGAGGACACTTTTGAGAAACACGAATCGACTGAGGCAGCACGATCACGCTTTAAATCAGGTACAGTTAAGTAAATATCACGAACTACCAGAGTATGCTTGGCTGATGTCGGTGAACCGCAGGTGGCCATTGTCGAAATCTCATCTACTGAATCGATGGCATCTACTGAAGATTTATGTTTTTCTTCTTGCGATACATTTTCGAGTGAATTGCCAGTAGGCTCTACAAAAATGGCTTCTTGTCGTGATATTGAACGTCTGCGGGGTCGTTGTGTAGAAGGCGAAGCAAGTGCTGCGGCGGCCGACGATTCGTCGTTAATTGCTGTAGAGGCAGGTTGAGTGGTTGTGCTAAAGGCGGGCGGAGGTGGTAAAGGCAAATCGAGTGCAGGTGTTGGTGGCAGTAATTCTAAAGACGATAACGGCGGCGGCGGTGGTGGTAGTTCTAGCATAGGACTACCGCAAATCGACAAAGATAGTGCGGGTGAAGGAGGGGGTGAACCCGGTTCAATTGGAAATGTAGATGGAAAGGGCGGGTAATCATCGTTAGTAGGCGAAAGTGTAAAAGTAATGCCGCAAAGTTTTGTAGGCGGTGGCGGGAGAAGCGTATTACCAAAATGTGGTGATCCATGGTCAGATTCTTCGAGACCTTCGTCTTCGGATGTAGTCACTGAACTACCAATTGTATGTCTACGCATTTGTCGCGGCATACGAGTACGGGATTCGTCTAAATGGCCACCAATGCCACCCAAACGAATATCCATTTCTAAAGCGGCGTCATCATATACATCTATAATGCCACCCACTTGCTCATCTTCACCGCATTGATTGACATCTTCATCGGTGGCATCATCATCGTCGTCGACATTATCATTGTCAGCATCTTGATCGTTATCATCTTCACTAGCCTCCGAACTCGTGAAACTATAACTTATCGTGCTAACATCACGATCAGCTAAAAGGTAATGTTGCTCTTCGTTTCGCTGCCGCTCGAACTCTTCCAAATAGTAACAATGTATACAAGGAGGGGGAGTTTTCGTCGATGAGCTGCGACGACTTTTGGCCGAATGTCGTGGAACTTCCAGAAACGTGCCAGAATCATCACTACCCACCGAAGCCGCAGCCGAATCGAATGAATGCGAGCGTTGGGCATGTGATGCTTGTGGTACTTTTAAAAAGCCACCAGCCGAAGAACGTTCCTCTTCCAATGCAGACATACGTTGCGCTTCCAGTTGCATTTCATCAAAAGAAGCTGAACGTACCTGCGGTCGCGACGAAATAAAGAAATAACATTCGAAATAGAGAAAGAGAGACAGAGAGAGAGAGAGAGAGAAAGAGAAAAATTTTTCTAATTTACTCTTATTCGCAGAAATTTTTAATTGCAAAAGATCTCTTAACAAGAAAGCATGCAAGACTTATGAAGAAAATCATCAGTTGAAAGCTTAAGCTACAGCCAGCCGTAGGTAGAGGAAGCTATTCAGTGTGTTATTGTTTCATAAAAGGAATAATAAACGAAGACACCTATGCGCGCCCAGGTAGCCATTCATTATTCAAATCGCATGACACGCTTCATAGCGCACATTAATATTTTCAAAAAGGGAAACAGTAAATAAATAAAATGTAAAGTAATACACTGTGACGTGAAATGCGATATGAAATCCATTATCATCATTATTATAATCATTATGGACATCATCGCAGTAATGGTATTGTAATGCTGCACGCTGACACACATAGCGAAATGGTGTTGATATGTCAGATGTCAATGGGGGATTTGCATGTCATAAAATTGTTGTTGTTCACATTGCTTGTCCTTTTCTTTTTTTGATGTTTTTTAAACCTTTTTTTTTTGCACCCCCCCCCCCCCTACTTTATTGTATGTGCATAGCTACGAACAAATGACACACAGAACCTCACATAACGCTTGTTCGGTAATGTTGGGAAAAAAAAGCGAAAAAGAGAGAAAATCAAAAGAAACGATGAAGCGAGGGATAGTGAACATATAGTAGTCATTCGTTTAAATCACTCACGCGGCGCGGTCATTTAAATTCATGTTTTACATGACTTTAAATCTCGACTTGATTCACTTGCATTACAGCGTAGAGCCTGTTGAAAGTATAATATTACACTTGACGTTTTCGAACATTTTGCGGTCATTTGTTTGCCTCGTTTATCAACAAAATTATCCTTTTGTTTCTCATTTTTTTTTTTTTTTTTTTAGTGCGCGCTAACATTGTCATTGTCATCGTCGTCATATTTCATAGACAGAAAAATGACATCTCTTTGTTAGAAAGAGAGTTCAATAGTTATGAAATAAATGTTATCCCTTTTATCATAAAATCATCAACACGGTACAGCGTAACAAGGAATACAAAAACAAAAACTGCCATTCAGTGTTAGGAATGTTTGATTTAAATTTAATACGGCGCAATGGAAGTGAAGCCATTTTAATGTCCGCACACTTAAGTAAAAGCAGGCGCATAAAGAGCAGTTCTCTTCTTTTTTTTTTTTAGTTATTAGAAAGAAATTTAATTATTGTTAATATGCGGAGCTATACTTGACAATGTTTATGTAGCGTTTTTTTTTTTTTCAAATATGTCAGATGTGAAAATATTACATTTTACTTAACACAAGTCGTGAGGTTTTCACGGAAATACTGTCCGAATTTTTCGGTGATGTGTGCACTAGAAAGACATGATCTATGGAAGAGAATAATTTCTATTATGCTGTCATCTTTAAGGCAAAGTCCAACTTTTCACTTTTTAAAAAGGATCACTGCTTTCCATTACAATTTATTTCTGTGTATTTACCATAAATTTACAACTCATCATTTCTAAGAGACTGTCGACTGACGATAAGTTTGTGTATTTATCAACTGGCGAACAGTTATTCAATTAGTTATTCGATTGAAAAAGTTAGTAATTGTTGAAAAAAATTCGGGAAAACAATTAAAAAATACATTAAAAATGATTTCAATTATGATGACGTACAAAACATATGATGAAAAACAAGTAAAAGCATTGTGTTCGGCTGTGTCTGAATCTTTTATATATCCACCGCCTAGTTCCTTCAAAAAAAAAAAAAGATCGTATTGATACATTCTCCTAACTTCGGATCACCTAGAGAATATATAAATTTTTATTATCGTAGTTTATGACCGATGAGTAGAAATGCAACTTTTTTGCTTTCGAAAACAGAGCTGGTTTTACGTTATATCATATTCTGAGAGTTTCTTTCGGCCTACTTGGCCCTATTTGCCAAACACTAAACTGCTTGCAAGCACTTTCAATGTTTTTGCCAAATTTGAGGACGATGTTACACAGATGTGCAGAGGGGCAGAACGACGGACAGACATGATAAAATCGATTCAAAACTCGATTCTGAGCTACTGATAAGTACGTTTACTTTACAGCTTTCTTCTCACACCAAAGCATTCTTCTTGGCGTTTTAGAGGTTTTTGCAAACTGAATATAAAAGCCCGCTCAATAAATCTTGTGTCAGACACATCTATGCCAACACTGTCGTCAGACCCGTCCGATTTTAGTAGTAGCTAGTACCAGCTTTCCAATTAAACATAGAAAAACAGTTTATGACATTTCGATTATTAGTTGACCAGTTACAGTTGTTTAAGTGATACTACATTTGTTGAATTACGCTTGTGGACCTAACATTGCTTTTCCACGAGAAAAAACACTGCTTGCCATTAGCATTGGTTTAGAAGATGTTATGACAACTCTTCTCCCTCAGAAAGATAAATGCTAATTTTAAATAAAGTCGTACGGCCCCCGATGATGTTGAATCTCTTTTAGCGCCAAAAATCGGCAGTTGCTCGAGGAAACACAAAAAAAAAAAAAAAAAAAATGCGCATAATCAGTTTGTAAAGCGAAAAATTAAAGATGCGTGAGATACATGACACGTTAAAAATGTCAGAAAGCAATGTATTTACTATTTTGCATGAACTCTTGTCCATAAGAAAGCTCTGTTCGACTCTGTGGATGCCGCGTTCATTCACTTTTCACAACAACGTGCTTATGAAGCAGAGCGTTCTTTGGTGCTGTTTAGTCGAAAACAAAAACGATTTTCTCATCCGCTATACGACAATGAATGAAATATGGATTTATCATAACATTGCGGAATCAAACCGGCTTTTAGCCAAGTGGAAAGTAATCAGCGAAAGCTGTCCAAAGCAGCCGAAAAGGTAGCCTCACTAAAACAACTGTAACTTCTAAACTAATGGCGAAAGGGAAACGAATGAAAAAATTTACATATTGTTATGGAATTCGCTTTTTACATACAAGATACAGTCCGTATCACTAGATCGTAGATATTTTGATCAAGAGAAATACACTTCAAAGTTCTTTTCCTTTACAATTATATTTCTTTTAATGTAGGATTATTTACAAATTATTTTTGGCAATACTTTCGACTGCTTAACTCAAATACTCTTTTTCTACTGTTTTGTCTTGCACAAATATTCTATTTATATACATTTTTGTCATCCTATTACTAGCACCTAATTTTATGACTTGACATTTAATTCGTTAACCTGCTTTTATTGGTAACCGTTTTCATCGGCATGCAGCTGCATGAGGCGCCTGCGAATGTGCACTCTGCTTTTACCTGTCTGTTTTTCCAATAATCTTCACTGGCCGCACGAAATCATTTATTTGATCTTAATAGAAAGTTGTACGACACATTTCGCACAGACACAATGACTTTAAGATTTTCAGACAATACTTGTGCTACTCTTGTTTCTCTAAAGAATTGAGAAAATCCGAATTTGGTATGTAGCGTCACTAAAATGATTGTAACTTGTAAACTAATGACCGCAATGTCGTGAGTTTTCGATACATTTCGTTTGCAGTTTAATGCTATCTAAAAATGACATGAATTCGTTAGTAGTCATCCTAACAACTTATTGAGTATTGTATTCGGTGCATAAGATTATTACTTGTAATAATATTTTCAAGTTTAGTTTTTTCTATTCTTGCGATAGGCAATCGTGGGCGTGTTTGCCGCGAATTACATTTAATTTCGGATTTCAGTTTTGGGCTGCTGGTTGTGCTGATGATATCCGGCAGTCCATAGAATGAGAAGGAACAATTAACTTCTCGACGAATCTATTTAAACTCTGAATATCATATCGAAGATATGTTATATAGACGTGTATTGATAGCGCAACTTCATAACCGGGTACGTATCTACTCTTTCCATGTGTTGACGACTGCAGCAAAATTCGCCGAAATGCCGTTAGCTGAAAAACGAACAGACAAACAGATATGAGCGAATATCAATAAATCCTGCAGTGATCTAAAGCCCCTAATGTCGTCGTTTATCGTGTATGAGTACTCAACATCTTTGCGTTATGCACACTGAACGATGAACAATTTCATGGGCATAGGTTATAATATCTCCGCAATGAGCTAGAATTAGGCCTAAAAATTAAGAAATTTCTAGAGGTTTGAGGCTTGAGAAAAGAAATTTCGCTATTCGCAATTCGTAATTCGCAATTTTCGCACTGAGTTCGAACTGAACGCTGTTTTTCGCTGTTTAAATATTTCGATGAGTTAAGTAAAGGCTGAATAAATTGAAAATGTATCTCATGCAAGGTATAATAATTTAAAGGAAAATGATTATGATTTTGATGTTGATGAAAGCAATTCACACCTGTTTTGGAACTTCAAGACTGGTTTGCGTTTTCATTTCAGCTCCTGTTGGAGTACGCGAACGCGTAAATGTTGTACGCAATCGTTGCATATTAATGGGTGTTTGCTCCTCCAAAGCAAAAAATAAAAAAGAAAAAGTCTTTTCTTACTAAAACCACTAAATTTAACACCATTTAAACGTCGTCAACGAATTGTTCTCATTTCGATTATCTCGGTACACTTTTTTTGGTTTACAATTGCGTTGGCAGACTCTTTTACAGTTTCTAAAAGTTTTCATAATTTTTTGTTGCCCTTTTACCGTCAAAGGCAAGCATTGTTGTGGTAATATTAGGAAATTTCGCTTGATATTGCTATTGCTGGTGTTGTTGTCGTTTACGTTGATATTATACCCGACAATTGTAGTTGTTTTCGTTGAAATTTTTGAATCTGGAATTCTGTCAACTTCCATGTTTATGGCGGTGGTAACTTTCATCATTTCAAATTTTCTTGTATACACATCCATATGCGCGCACACACAATGATTCTTGCATTGTACTTTGCATTCGTTGTTCCCTTTAGCTTTACCAATTAAGGCGGCGCTGCATTCTGTTTTTTGTACCAAAATGGGTCTACAGATATTTATATTTCTTTGTTTTTGGTTTCTCGCATCTACGGTACATTCTCATCAGCTGAAAGCAAAAAAATTTTTTTTTTTTTTTTTTTTTTTTTTTTTTTAAAAAATTTTTTTTTATAAAAATTTAAATTAAAAGAAACACTAATGGCGAATGATTATCTGCTTGCATGTCCTTTAATACCTGATTATATATTGAGAGACAACAACAAAATAATGAATAGTTTATTTTTAATCTTTTGCGCTTTTGTCATTTTTATTCCAAGCTATGATTCACTTAAAGGTGCACGCCTAAAAAACAAAGATGATCAACTAGACGCCTGCTATGAAAAACATCGACATACATTGCTATAATAAATTAGACATCATCATGATATTATCTCAAACCCGAGAAATAAGAGTTGAATCAATTAAAAAGTAATTTGTAATAAGTGAAAATAATTGTTTGCTTAATAATGCGCGTGAACGCTTAAACGAATCACATGTAAAAACATTTCAAAATATTTCCCCAGTCTACGGCAATCTGGCCTTAAGGAGTACAAATGGTTTGCAATGATTTAAACGGTACTTTACAAAACCTTACGAAAATGATTGCATCGTAGAAAGACAACAATTTTACAGAGGTTATCAGTAAATTGAAAAAAAAGAAAAAAACCATTTTTAGATAAAACTGAAAACATCGAACACCATCGAACACTCATGCAATTTAAATGCAACCTTAACTAAAAATTTCAAATTTAATGTCATATAATATAATATAAGAAAATCTGCGGAAAATAGATCACGTTGTACGTCAACTATTCTGTTGGGCTATGGCAAAAGACAACAGAGCAGAGCTGTTGCAAGTATCCTTGGAATTTATTGCTTCTCTTAAACAGAGCTACTGTAAGACTTTAAAAATATCAATCAATGTATTCCGACTGCGAATGCAATTAACGTAGAAGATGTTATTTATGCGATTTCAATCGACTATACCTTTAATAAAATTTGTAGAAAAAAACCAGTAAAGATTGATTTTGACATGTTACTTATCTGCCAATCCGATTGACTTTATTGCTCGTACAAAGTTTGCGGTAGAGTAACCTACAACTTTGAAAACGAAGAATATATTTTAGTTTTATATTCGTTGGAATTTATAATTGAAGCGGATTTTAAAAAATACAATCCATCATTTTATCAATTTTCGTAATTTTACAATTCCTCCCCGTAATGATGGACTTTTCGTATGAAAATGAATATCTTTCCGCTTGTAATACTCGCCCCTGCACACCGCCACAATTATCTATCAAGTACGTAGATTTTAGATCGGGGCAAGAATCGGCACCCGTATCTTAGCCTATCATTCTTTCATCTTTCGCAAAAGATCGAAAAAGTTAATGACGACCTGCGTAAGATAGTCAAGTAAATGTATATTTCAAGCGATCAATATTTGTTGATCTTACATCATATGAAATCACTATAAAATGGATACAGACCCATCTACTGGTATTCCCTCGCATAAAATTTTCATAAAACAATTTGAGATAATAGATTAAAGCAATGGAAATAGAAGTCGCCTTAAAGAGAATACATCTTTCTTGCTCCTGAGTCTTATAAAGTTAATCGATTTGATAGATGAACTTTTCATGTATACTTTCGTGTAGACTTTCGCCGGCAAATTTCCGGGCCTTCACACAAACGCAGATCTCTCAGTGACGCATAAAATAGTAAATAAATACTTGAAGATGAAAGCTTCAGACTAAGCCGCATAAAGTGTTTTTTTTTTTGTTTGTTTTGTTTTATCATCATTTACTTTACTAAGTTTTATTGAATATTTTTTTTTCCATTTTACTATTTTTAGCAAATAAAAATGAAAAAAATGCAGTAAATAAAAAGAGAGAGCATCTGTAAGTCAAACTTGAAAAATAAAAATAAAAAAACTCAAATAATTATTCTGCAGAATGAGACAAATCGAAAAATAAAAAGCCGAATATATCTCCAACAGCTCCGTCGCTTCTATGTCAACGAACAAGAGGTGCAGTGAGTACACTCACTCTGCTGAAACATTTGCCAAGACCCTAAAGAGAACTCTAGACACCCTGTAAAGTACACATATTCTCAATTAGTACGTAATATTTCACGTCAATTTAGGCATGTCCGTCCATTCGTCAATCCATATGTTCGATATCAATGATAAGCATTAAGATATCTGCTTCAAATTTAACGAGTGCCTTAAGAGTACTTGCAAGCCGATCGGTGTTGAAAGTTGTCTCAATCGGTCAAAAGACACGCCTACAATACAGCATTGAACAGGACAGAAGACCTCACTATTTTCCAAACCTAAATAATTAACTCATAGACTGCAGCAGATAGAATAATAGAAATTTGAATGTATATCCTGGGGATGATGTCGCAGCCGTTGTGAAAAGATGGAAAAATCGGTTTAAGTTGATGGATGACGATAAACATTTCGTCATAGTTTTCGTTTTTTCTAATTTAAAGCGAATCCTTCGCATACGTTTACGCAGTAATTTGGCACATGTGGCTGCGTGCAGCTGTTTCAATCGATATGAGTTATTTTGTGTATTTTGCATCCGTATATATACCTCTGCTTAGATATGTATTGGCATTTCATCACGCTAACCGATAACGGGAAGCAACAAAAAAATGAAAAGGCTCCACAAGGAAGGCAAACGGTCTTTGGGCATTTCAATGCACATCTGGAATATTTGTAGTTGATGCCAACTGTTTGCGAACAAAATAACCGCTTCTCTCTTTCTCTTTGTAGTCTATCTTGCACTTATTTGCTGAAAATCGGTAAGCAAAACGAAATTCAGGTTAATTAAAATTGTTTACTCGGTTTCTACCTTCTTGTTTACTTATTTTTTGTGCTTTGTCTTTTGCAAATGTTGTGACGGTGTAAACAAAAATGAAGAAACTTAAGTAAACAAGAGGTAGAATAAAATTTTTGCACAAAATAGTCGGAAACATTGTCCGGGGATTAACATTCCCACAGTATTCCCACAAAGCCATTATTGTAATATTCTAATTGTTTAAGGGTATTTTTTAAGTGAATATGTGAGAACACATATCCAATCATTTGGCATGGCAGAGATAACAGTCTATTTATTATTCCGATTTTAATATGCACACATATCGGTCATTAGATAAGCTATAAAACATATGAAGCGCATAACCTTGATTAGATGCTTTGGTGAGCGTTACGACATAGCTTAACTAGATTAATGTTGCCAACCTTACGCGACTCTTAATTTACTGCTTAGGCAAACGCCACGAGAGTGTTCCTTGATTTATTATAGACGATGTTAATCGGTGAATGGGACTACACTACACTTTTTTTTCTTCCCGTTCCAATAACAGGCAGATTGAAAGACGGGCGGGAAGACAGAAGAAAATGATTAAAGCAAGTCAACATCTTACGATAAATTAGAATATACATGATATACAAAAAGAGTACAATAACTTCCACTTTCCATTCGTTCCCCTTATTAAGAATGTTGAAGTTTTTCCCTTCTTTTACGTTACAATATGCACTGAATCTTCATTGAGAATTGCCGCGAACACGCCATACAATGATGAACGTATTTAGGTATGATGATATCTGATATAAAAAAGCTTCTTCTATTTCTTCTATTTCTTATGGACCATTTTCGTTTTCTAACATTAATGAAATATTAAAAATTATTTACTAACAAAATCACTTCCTTTATACGATGAACTTTTGCGGTCAGAATTTACTAAAGGCCCCTCTATCTAAACGCTTCAACACGTAATTCAACCGTAGTCTGTAACGTTGCACTATTATCTTATCATATGCAAATGAACCAATTCCACTTCTCATAAGATACCGTTACTACCTTCTACCCGATCGTACATTGGAGTTTACACGCGATATTTCTCAGACCTTTGCTTTGGGCAAACAGATGGATGTGATATCTCCGAATATCTCAAAAGCATTCGATGAAGTGATTCGCGAACTTTTGACCTTTACACTTTGCCGATTGGGCTTCCCTGAGAATTTGTTGCTGTGGTTCTTCAACTACCTTGCCGGTGCTGGTTTCATCAGGCATTCCTCTGGGGAGTCATTTGGGCCCTACGCAATTTATTTTATATATTGACGACCTATCTACGTGTGTCCGATTTTCTAAAATTCTTATATTTGCGGATGATGTGAAAATGTGTACTGTTGTTAATTCAATGCTTGACATTGATGGGTTGCAATCTGATTTATCATCATTGAATGGCTGGTGTTCTGTCAACAGTATATCATATAATTTAAGCAAATGCAAAAAAAAAGTCCTTCCATTGCGTGTCTCCACTGCCTACTTGTTATTCTATCATCAATTATGTGCTGGCGAATGTACCTTACTTTAAAGGTTTGGGTGTATTATGTGTATGCTATAATTTCGTTAGCAAAATTAAGTCAATTTGGGGCTTTATTAAGAGATGGGGTACAGAATTTAATGACCCGTATATTTGCAAACGCCCATGCACTGCACTTGCTCATCCGATAAATGGAATATTTTGTCGTTGTGTGGGCACCTTATTATCAATGTCATATTAAGAGAAATTTTCTTCTCTTTGCTTTACGCGGTCTGCCATGGGATTCCGCTAGAATGCTGCCGTCATATGCAAACCAACTTAACCGGATACGGTTCCCGTCTACGACGAGGAGACGAAATACGGATAGTTTTTAAGGTTAAATTGATTCGGAGCTGGGTTTCGTCTTCTCATCTATTAAACATTGCTGACCGCAATGAAGACTCTCTCATTGTTACACCAATTATTTACTTTTTCGCTCTGTAGGCTTTATAAGATGGAATTATTAGTGCTTTGATCATTTTACTGATTGTATTATTACAATTGAAAGTATACCGTTATTACAATGCACATAGTTATAATTTGAAAATTGCATTATATAATGAAATTGTGTTTGCCTTGCTGGCTAATGTAATTAGTTAAATAATTAAATGCCCACTAGAAAGTTGGATTTCGATAAGTTTCTTATATCGGTATTATGATTACTGTTATGAAATTCGATTTTCTAAGATACAGAGTCCGTATCACTGGATCGTGGATATTCTATTCAAGAGAAATACACTTCAAAATTCTTTAATTTACAATTATATTCCTTCAATGTAGCATTATTCACAATTTATTTTTGGCAATACTTGCGACTGCTCAACTCAAGCATTCTTTTTTTACTAACACTCCCTTCCGCAAATATTCTATTCATATGCATTTATACAAGCATATTACTATACCCAAATTCATGGCTTCATTTTTAATCCCTGTCTGCTTTTCCGCTAAGCGTTTTCATCGGCCGGCAGCTGCATGACGCGCCGCGAATGTGCATTTGGTTTTTCCCTCTTTAGGGAATTTATTATTTATGGGAAAATTACTTAGCTGAAATGAACTGGATTTGGGATTTCCGTAACATTATCAATAGCAGCAGTAGCGTCAGTTTAAAGTGTAAGGTTTGGTTTGTTTTGTAGTTTTTCTAATTATTGGTTGGAAATTGTTTTTATAACTAATTTATAAAATAAATAGACAAACAGAAGGGTAATAACATTAATACATACCAGAAATATTATAATTAAATTTACGAGGAAAATTAAGGTGACTTTGGTAAGCACGATAATGTATCGAATCACCTTTGCATATGCCCGTCTGACCGCGCGTTTTCCCTTTAAGACATAACCTGCGGACCTACAATTTGAAAAGTTGACTCTGAGCTCGTGGCTGCATACTAAATTTGATAATGAGCATCGTCTCTACCTAACCACATATTTTGCGAATAAAAATTTTTTTTCGTTCGAGAATCAACCTTTTTTCTTCGATTCTCTATTGGGATCGTCGTGTACTTCTCAACGTTTTTTTTTTTTTTTTTTTTTCGTTTATAGAATGGAATTAGTCGACCCTATTCAAAATGATCACATTTTAAATGTTTTGGAAAGACAAAATCTCAAATTATTTTTGTGATTTATTGATTAGCGAGGATTATTAAATATATAAATTATTATCGTTACATTATTCACAATAAAAACGATTACGCTATACGACTATATGAAATCGTTACATACAAAAATTTCAATTTACAGACCTGATTTATGAAATATTTTTGCCCCTACGTAAGCCTATTAAACCAGGAAAGCCTAATAGTTTGCCTCCACGACTAATATAAATGATGGTTGTTAAAGAAAAATTTCATTTGTGTGGCAATGTGAATGCGACCATATAAAAAAATTATTATTGCAATGGAATCATCTCTTCAAAGACTAACGTAAACGTTTTAGAATTTTTCATTTGTTTCCATTGTTCATGGGACGTAAAAATGCTAACAAAACTTACTCCCACATTATACAATATATCTCACTCAAGTCTCCTACCTGAATTATATGAATTTCGAAAAGGTAACTTTGTGAGTGGTTTGCTAATCTTAAATAAGGTCATACGGATACTGATGATGTTGAATGCCTCTGATCGCCCAAAATTGGTAGTTGTCCTACAAAACAAAAACACAAAAAGTGCGCAAAATCCTTTTGGAAGACGGAAAACAGAAGCTGCTTGAGGTAACTGATATCTTAAAGATATCGGAAGTTAGTGTGTCCATAAAAACGCTCTGTTCATTCATTTTTCACAACAACGACGTTTAGTCGAAATAACAAAAACGACCTGTGAGAATGAGTGAAGCATAAGCTCATCACAATATTCTGGAGCAATTAGCGGAAGCAGAAAAAGTAGTCTCAATAAAACAAATGTAACTTATAAGCTAACGGCGAAATGCCATGAAATTTTTGGCAGACTTCATTTGATGGCAAGCACTATCCACAAATCATATGCGTCTGTCAACAGCATTACCATATATGTATCAAACCGGAGACTTATTATGTGATGTATATATATATATATATATACGTGTGAGTGTATAAGTCGGCTTTATGATTCTATCATTTGTTATGCCACGTACAGAATGCAGTTGAATTTAATTGCAACGAATTAAAACAAAGAGAAAAAAGAATAGAAATGCAGACAGCCATTCAGTCGAATTATAGCCATAAGCAACCAATTCACTTCATTACAAGAACGATGTTTTTTACTTTGAAAAGAGTTTTTAAGCGCATAAAAATACAAATATTAAACATGTACGATATATGCATATAAATTATTGTGCTATTCTCGGTGTCGATTTAATTGTTATGCATCTTAAATGGACTGTAACTGCTTTGTATAAACGAAAAACTCACATATATTTATATAATCTGACAGACGTTGTCAAATATAAAATATAAAAAACGAAAGAAAAAAACAAAAAAAGGAGGAACAACAAGAAGAAGCAAAATAGATAAGCCTAAGCACGAAACAAACAGAACATATCATGGCATTGTTCATAGTCATCAGCATCTCCAGAATTTCCACCGCCACCCCAATGCTCGTTATACACATACACATAAACATAAACATAAACATAAACATAAGTACACGGTTACTAGTGTCATAATCATTAAAGTCATCCTTACAACCAACCAATGCAACATCATTCACTCTTATTAAAATCCACACAAAACGATGAAGTGTATTACTATGAATGCCCCTAAAAGTATGCGAACGTATTTATTCACACTTCAGTACAGTTCTTACATCGCTATATACACCGAATACACCAAAGCCGACTCTACGTACAACGCGGCCGCCGCTGGCGGCCGTACCACTGTTCACATATTACATGCGTATCTACAGAACTGTTGAATGAGAAGAAAAAGATGAAAAATAGAAGAACAGAAAAAAAAAAAGAAAATGTGTAAAAATGACAGACAGAAATTTGCTTTTATAAATTGAAAACTCTTAAATAAATCTAACAAAAAGAAACAAGATAAAATATAATAAAAGAGTAAGAAGCAAAAAAATAAGAAGCAAAATATATTGTAAAAATTGTAAATATGAAAACAGAGGATACACTAAGGCCAAAGCGTTTAAGAGTTTTTCAACTCTATAAAATATATTGAATTACGAAAAATTTAAGAAAATAATTTAATCGAATGAAAATCATGATTTAGTATACGTAATGCGCTCCTGGCTAGAGAAAGACAGCAGCGCAAGCATAAATTATAACATAGAGTTCTTGCATGTGCAATTTTGATAGGTTTCATTAGGACTCGCATAGTTGCTTTAATTAAAGCCATACCACTGCCAGAACATAACACGTCTTACAGCATTAATAACTTACTTAACAGACATTAAAAGAAGAAAAAAAAAAAAAAAAAAAAAAAAAATTATGCAACACTCTCCCAAGGGTTACAAGTTAACTATAGATTATTATCGCGATATTTTTGGCAACATCTGTTGCTTTTAATAGGTATTTTAACTTCCGAATTACAAACGTAAATTTTGCTTAACTATAATGAACTCATTTAGGATTTATGCAAAGAGACCGAGGAGGCAAGATTTAGAAACAGGGAGTGAAAGGCATACCTGCTTAGCTACTTTAGATAAAATGTGAAAAATGATTAACCATTTAAAACGAATCATTCGTACATAGCATGCTCATCATCAATGTATTCCTTAGCACTTCGAACGGTGTCGTGATTAAAAGTGCTCACTGTTTTTACTATCTCTTCTTTCTTGCAATTAATTATTTATTTATTCATGATTGCAAACCATAAACAATATTCGAATCTTTAAACTCTAATTAGTTTTGTTGGTGTTGTTGCGTTTTTATTAAACTAAACTCGAAAGCAAAGTAAAAATGTTTTACGAATAGTTTATTATGATACTGTATACGGACGTAACATGGTCTGTAAGCATAATAATTTAACAGCAAAAATTGCCGCCATTGTACGTAATAATAGAATAAGTGAAAAGGTGATCGCGTAGTGAAGAGATTCTTGCACAGATAGCAGTTAGGCGAACTGAACTTAACTCAACAACTTACTAAAGTAAGAGAAGACTATTTAAAGCTACGATCGATATATCAATAGTGATGTTTATCAAAAGTTTACATAGCCTTTGGGTTTATCGACTTTTATGGTGTTTGTAGAAATGTACGCTTTCAGATGTACGTATTTGCAGATGTGAGCATCAGATTCATACATATGTATCGAAGGGCTTAATTAAGATCTTAGTAGACTATCTGAAATTATTAATTTACCACACAACAGTGTGTCCGATATGGCTTTTGTAATTTTTTGACTTTGAATAGTTGGTACGTTGTGGCCAAGAGAATGCGAACGCAAACGCAAACGCAAACGCTGGAGACGTTACTTTCTCTACTTAATTCGACGATAATTGCTTCGGAGTCGATATGACGTCATACGAAATTCAAACAGCATAAAGGAATTAGTTGTCTGTAATATTATAAATTGTTTTGAATAAGCAAAGTCATCGCTATGGAATACTACAAAGAAAAAAAAAAAAAAAAGATGAAAACTGAATCACTTACACTGAAAAAGGGTCACAATATGCCACAAGTTATGATGTCGTTACTTTTCCCCATTAGGAGGTTGACAAGAAATGATCAGATAACATTGAACGGCATATGCTACTTCTTTCTTTTGGATTCATTAAGCTTTACTGCTTCTGGTTAATGATGATTCCATTTAATTAATAAAAATCCTTTTAGGAACAGTTTGAAAAGACCAGACACCGTCTCGAGCTAGCATTCATAATTTGTTAGAAAGAACGAGTAAAGACAATCTCTAACGACGGACACAATAAAAACTCTTCTTTCATTAAAATCGAAGCGCACAAATTAATTTTAACCTAATATATATATATATATATGTAGATAAGCGTTGCTCGAGGCGTTCTGCAAAAGATATATATAATGCGTTTAAGCAGCATCGTATATCTGCCAATAAAAAACACCGGGTCACCTCACGTTCATAGATGATTTGTAATAGCACAGGTTTCAATATAATTGCAATGCAATTAGTTGGACAAGCGTATGTATAACAAGAAATAGAAAGAAGATGTTGTGAGGCAAACTTTCGATCAGTAATTTCATTTTTAAAACATCCTTCGGAATGCATTGAAGACTTTTTCATTGTATTCTAAAAAACAACTGACAGAAAGCAAAACAACAAATATTAAGTTTAGGAAAAAGTTCGTAGCGTTTCTTCATCAATACTCAAATAAGTTTTTCTTCAATTTTAAATGATTGCTTTTTTTTATTAAAGAAAATCGTTGCAATTTCGATCGATAAGCGATTGGTATTTTTTACGAAAAACTATTATGCCATCACTGCAGAATGGCAAGCGAAACAAGTAGTAATCAGATAGGACAAGGTCCACACCGAGATGTCGATGCATTAAAAGTTTCGATATTCACGCTCTCACCATTGTTGTTAAGCGAGATTTCGCGTTCTCGTCATGATAAATAACGTCTCCCCCAACGATGAAGTTTAGTCGCATCAATTTTTGACACCGGAAAGTGCAAGTTGGAACACATTTTTTTCTAATGCCACCAAACACAATCCCAAAATCATTTCATATCCAAGAATCAATCTTCTTTCTGTCTTCTTTAGCCTAATGCGTATAGTTCAAAATCGTTTCTGGAGGCATCGATATTAAAAGTATACATTTTTTTGTAAGAATTCCATTCACCCTATCAACGTCAATTTGACCGAAGCTTGGCATGTTTTTAACACCAAGATTTTCGAAACAAGCAATGATTTTCATAGAAAGAAATAACGGGATTTGTTAAGCATTCTTCTTCACTTTTTTTTTCAACTTATCTACGGATTGTCATATTCCGCTTTCGCTAGAGTACGACTTAAGCTGATTAGTGTCGCTAAAAATTACACGACTGCAAAACCATCTGTTGCGAAAATGCGATTAATTTCCTTATAGGTAGGTAAGCAAGGAAAAATAAAATTGAACACCGAATTGTCTAACGTTCCACAGATAACGTATAATCCACAGATATTAGATGTAGTGCTGAATATAAAATGTTGAAATATATGACTGACTATGTGGCAAATATGTTTTATAATTACTGCACATATCACAAAAATATATATCCATTCATTAATAAAAACAAACTAATATACAACAGCAATTAGCAGAACAAATTCGCAAGTATGTATATGTGTGCTGTGTGTGAAAGCATGAGTGCAAAAAAGATTTAAAACGAATTAACGATACTCATCATTGAGAAGCATTTGCAAGAAGGTTTTGCAAATTTTGCGCTTATTAATAAGCGTTTCCTTGTCGCCAAACTTTTGGATTATTCTCATAAATATTCGCGTTCCTTGTAGATTGAAATTTTTCATCTTTCTAATCTCCACTTCTTATATATATATAGTGTATACTCTGTTATTTATCCGTTAGTATTATTACAAATGGCAAACATTCTTGATCTCGATATATAGGAATGAATGAAAGCATATTGAAATCAAGTTTAATTATTCTGATTTTCTGGATTTTGAGCTTGCCATTGCCATCACGAACGCAGATAAATATATATATATATATATATATATATAGTTTATTTTGTTTGCTTTTATGTATATAATGTACACAAAGCAATAAAATAAATATTTTCTCAAATTCTGGATACAAATATCAACCTTTTTAAATGCCTTAGAGAGCAAAACGCCAGTTTTTCTTAACCTAATACGTGTTACTTACATACTGTGTAGATGACATTGTATACTTCTTTAATGCATATTTAAAACTAAGTGTTAATGAGTAAAACATACTTTTGCTTATGAAGGGAGAAGACAAAAAACAAGTATATGGTAATTTTTTCGGCTGCTACTTGTTAACCAAAACGCGTTAATAAGTATCAGGCAATATGGATGATTGATTGATATATTGATATTTTTCGTTCCTTACACTATTAGTACAAAAAAATGTTTAGTTCAATTTTAGTATTCATTGAGTTTAAAAGTTGAAGAAAATCTATTAAAAAAAAAAATATCAAATAGTATTTAAATTAAAAATTTTGTGAAAAATCCTTTACCTTATTAGAAACAATTATGGAATTTGGCAAGATGTCGGAATAGCTGAAAATTACAACAATCTATTTTACATATAACGGCTATGCCTCATCTAGTCAATTGCCAGTAATTGAAAATGCAACAAATTTCCAATAAATATACATAAGTGATTCAAATATACATAAGTAAATCAAAGAAATGAAATTTTTATTGAACAAAAAAAATAAAAACAGATGCAATTAAAACCAATACAGTGGGCCGTGTCCCATCTTTAAATCACCTAACCTGCATCATCCTATAGTCGCTCATATAGAAAGTTTCAAAATAAGGCAAAAGAATTTATGGGAAGCAGACGAAAAAGTGCTCGTCCTTAGGCCAAACACAAACTCGTGTATCGAATTTCATCAAAATATCGCAAAATCTGTGATTTGTAATTCGAAAGCAAAAAAAACAAAACAAAAAAAAATTCGAATATAATTCGAAATAAAAAGTAGATCTATGTCAAGTCCATCTGAGAGTTGCATATATCCGAACAAACTTAATATAGCTTTGTGCCACAAATGGTGCATTGTGTAATAAAAGAAAATGCAGCAAAATGCGTCGACAATGCGGAAGAATTCAATTTAAAACAAAAATTATTTTTCTCTTTTGAAAGAAAACGTTTGAACAAATGTGAAAAACACGCATAAAGGATTCTCATAATATTGCACAATAATAGCTTTTAATAAATATGATATATAAGTTGAAAGCCATTTATGGTTTGTAGCTATAATGAAGATTATGATTTTTTTATATCTATTCGCTATAATTAATATTTTATGTTAGGAGGTAAGGAAGATTGTTTCTATATTGCGATGCTTACTTAGTCGCTGCAATGGTTGGATTTATCGTTACATTCTTGTAAAAGTCAACAATCATTTTGAAAGCAAAAAGAGTCTCGCCAGGCTGCTGAGACAAACGCTCTCTTACGTATCATATAATACAATGATCAACTTATACTTATAAGCCATCAATAAAAGTTTACATTACCGCTATGCTAATAGTCTTGAAAGAATATAAAATAAGTGAAGAGCAGAAACAATTTACTAACAAAGACATAGTTTGGGTTTTAATTGAACGCAAAAATTTTCAATAAAATCTTGCAAAAATTACAATGAAATCGATTTTCACGAGTGACCGACTTAAAAACAAGTAAAAACTCAAAAGAATTTTCATCAATAAAAAATTTTTATTAGCTTTTTCAAAAAAAAAAAAAAAAAAAAAAAATTTCAATAAATATAGACCAAGCGCCAAGGTTGGGGTTGTTTTTTCTAACGTCGCATTAAGTACATTTCGTATGTATAGTGAGTGTATAAAATTCGCTTCAAAGTCAATATGTATTTCTTGCTTATATTTGTTTTCAAGTTTTTCGGCTGCCGTCAGAGAGTGTTCTAACCAAAACCGAAATACATTTTTAAATTGAGCAAAAGAAAGTTTTTATCCTCAAAGTTTTTTAGTAAACAATTAAAAAGCAATTTCTATCCTTTTATTTTACGTTTATGTTCGGTCCTCTTTGGAAGCCACATTGGATATTGTGAAAAGCTTTTCAACTTCATTAATTCGCAATAAGAAAGTGGCATAAAATTCAATGAGCGACTATACATTTCTAGCAGATTACGAAAGATCCTACGATTTCTAGGCATTTTGGCAGTCATTAGCATGCACGGTTAGTGTTTTATACAAAATTAATATTAAGTCTCTTTACAACCGCATACACTTGCGAATGTGTTCAATTGTTCTTAGTTTTTCGTCCGAAATGACAAAGACAATGCTTAACATAATTTGGATGGAATAATTCATCCACCCATATACCCATTCGAGCAGCCTCCCGCTTATTTAAACTGAAGCAATGCAGAATTCTATAGAGTCCCCGGAATCGCTTGCATAAAAGAAAAATATTGTTACGGAAATCTTAAATCCACTTTATTCCAACTAATTGATTTTGCCAGAAAATAAATTTTCGAGAGAGAGAGAAAAACCAAATGCAAATTCGTGGCGTGTCATGCAGCTGCAGGCCGGCGAAAAAGATTAGCGGAAAAGCTGATTAACGGATTAACGGATTAAAAATGAAGCCATGAACTTAAGTAATAGTAGTAATAGTGCTTGTAAAGATGTTTATAAACAAAATATTTTATTTCAGTCGGAAAAGAACGATTGAGTTGAAAAGAGAATTTCTGTTAAGAATGCTGTCACATTAGGTAAACATTGTAATTAATCCTGCCGTTAAGGAAATTGATTGGCAGTAAAAACCACGATCCTGTGATGCTACCGAACCGTGACAAGAAGCGACTTTCGTAACAATATAAAGCAAAAAGGATATTAGATTTTGCTTGCACTGAATGCTGTCGCCAAAGATATAACTGTAACCGTAATATGTTATGTGAGCATAAGCAGCTTTCTGCTTAATTTTTATTGTAAATGAAAAATCGAAGTGCAATATAAATAAATTGGAACGCTTTAATCGGGCAAGGTCGGCCAATAAATATTCTCTACTATTTTGTCTTATGCAATTCTTTACCTAACCTTACCTAAATCTTATTAAAAGATTAATCTAGTTACCATATACATTTTCCATGAGAACTTTTCTATATATTATTTTTTTTTTTTTCAGGAAACAAAAAGAGATAGGGAGTGGTGGCCGCAGCATGGTCTTAACTGGCTGAAGCCCTGTCTATAATTACAATCAAAGTAAACTTTACCGATTTAAACCTGCGAACATTGGCTTGGCAATCGCAATTCTTATCTACTCGGCTACTCATGCGCATGGGAGAGGAAACCAAAAAAGAAACCCATGTACTTCAAACTTATTATAGTAAGTTTACATGTCAAGGCATCAAGGCTATTTCGTACCAATTGGACCGTATTACCAATTGAACATACATTTTCTCCAATAACATTTATATGAGAAGGAGATCAAAAGCTTGTCCCGTCCCTTTTCATTTATGCCCAGAAATATGGAAAATGGACATTTTTTTTCAGATAATCGGGTTCTCAAAACAAGTTTATGGGCGATAGGTCCTAAAAATGATTCGATCCAACCTATTTTCATAAGCATTCCTCCTTATCTCTAAAACTGATGCTTGTAGATTGAACACAAAACAATAATATAGGTAAACGAACGCACGGACAATGCTAGCTCAATGATTCCGAATCGATTAATTTAATAAAACGTGAATTCATTTCATGTCCTTCCATATGTCATATATATATATATATAATCACATGAACTTACACTGAAACTATGTAGGGTGTAAATATACAAAGCGTAACATGTTGAATACAGCATATGCAAACAGCGCACATAATATATAATGCAAAGGAAAATTTATTGTATAAACAAAGTTAAAATTTGATATGTTCGTTTTTAATTTTAATTATAGGCGAGCACTTGTGAACGTGTTCAGCTGACGAAAATGAAGCGTTGGAGCACATACAATCCGCAAGATATAAATTTAATTATCGATAAAAGCTACTGTTAATATAATTGTAAATATATTAATTTAATACACCTGAACAAATTTCATTTCTTATCTAAAGAGATATGAAACATCCTTAAGATACTTTAAGCATTGACACCCAAAATTTTAAGGCCTATATTTATGTGTCAAAATGCTTGTTAAAGCCATATTATTATTATTATATACGCATAATAAAGTAAGAGCAAGTGATTTTTGTCGCAATAAAAAGAAAAAAAAAAAAAAAAAAACAATCATCAATATTAAACCATCGAACCATATCCTTGAGAAAGCATTTAGCAAATGTACTTATCGGCATAGATTAACCCCGAAAGGGTTTAACGCTTCACATAATGATATTAAAGTTAAAATAAGTCAAAAGTTGACAATAAATTTCGATTATTTAATAAACTCTTTAAATATCTGCTTGGTATGTTCGCATTATTACTAAAAATATTCGCAAGCGGTTGAAAACTTAATAGATGAGAAACCTAAAACAGTATTTTAAAAATGTAACTTTTTTTGAACCTCTGCCAACGTACTGCGTATTGCAGTATCACATTTTATAAATAATTTTTTAATCACTGCAGAAAAAGAAGAACTCTTGTTAACCTTATCTATATAATATATAATATATATATATAGTTAATAATTAATATTCACATATACAAAATAATTAACAAAATTGACGGCGTCAATTCAGCTCGAAAATTCCATTTCAGTAACTAGATAGTGGGACTAACGAGTATGTCATTTTCATCC
The DNA here is from genome assembly GCF_014805625.2 of Glossina fuscipes. Taxonomy (NCBI): domain Eukaryota; kingdom Metazoa; phylum Arthropoda; class Insecta; order Diptera; family Glossinidae; genus Glossina; species Glossina fuscipes. The sequence goes on from NW_023998431.1 coordinate 483,143, forward strand.
TTTTCAATTCCCTCACCGTAAAACGAGGGCTATGTTCATTTTGTAAGAACGCTTCGGAGACCCCACAAAGTATACATATACTTGGTAAACTTCAAATTCTGATCCGATTTAAGAACGCACGTGTGTCCGTCTGTGTAATGTCTGCAGTGAACATGTCTTATCCTCCAAAATTAATCCATCGAGTTTAAATTTGCAGAAACATTAGAAGTTCTTTCATGGAGGTTAGTCTTAAAAATGGGCCAAATCGGTCGAAATACCCGTCTACAGTACCATGTAAACTGAGAATATCTTTGATTTTGAAAGGAAACAAAAAATTGACTCTTTGCTCATTACTTATAAACTACGGCAGATAAATCCACAAAAGCAATGCATATTCTGCGCTAGATACTGTAATGCGGGTATGAAAATGAGAAAAATTTGTTAATGCCCATCCAGTAATAACGCGCACAATCAAGCTTCGAAAGCCCCATAAAGTATATAATTCGGAATACGCCTGAGCATGTACCTCTGTGTTCGTCCGTGCATTTGTTCGTTTGCCCAACTACGTAGTATCTGTGGGAAACATTCTCGCGTCCGAAAAAATAAACACATCGCCTACTAATTTGCAAAAGAGTTTGAAAATTGACCAAGCAGTTCGAAGAACACGCCTACCGCGCCGTGTCTTTTGCTCGTTGCTCATAAACTGCACCAGATACACTAGATAAATTTTCACAAAATTATTCTACAAAAATAGTAAAAATCAGGCACGCCCACCCAATATTATAGACTATGAAAATTTATTCATTTTCTTTTTTTCAATATCTTAAAGGGAGCGGTACAAAAGATTCGCTCGCAACCAAATATGATTTTCTTACTTGTTAATTTTCGATCTCCCAAAACGTCGCAATCCACATGTAACGTTTCAAAAATTATTGATGAATTTTCCTTATACGAAAAGAAAACATAATCGACTTTTTCCTATCAGCTATCGTTTGCGAGATACCGATGATATCTCTTTCTAATACGAGGGATGTGTTTGCTAAATTATCGCTTTTTATCTTCATTTTTCCAATAGAAAAATGAATTCCGTCCAGTAGAGGTGAGTATATGCAAAATATCGGTAAGTCTAGTGTTAATCAATCGGCCATCGGCACTTTGTACCGTCTTCTTCAAATCGCATTTTGGAAGGTTCCAAAATGTTATACGTCACATACGTGCTCTAAGAACGTCACGTGACCTGACGTCCTTACTATCTCCGCATTTCCATGTCTTATAGGGTATTATGAAGCGTGTAGGCAAAAAGGGTCCAATTACAACGATTTGAGCGATTTTGATAGAAAAAATAGCTTTGAGTGTATTCTTCTTCGATTAAAATGGCAGGTAAAAACGGCGAAAGAAAGCAAAAGAAATATTATAACGTAACAGTAAAATGCGAAATGACACGCGCATGGATACCAGGTATAAAAATAAATCGTGACCAGTTTTTTAAAGTTCTCGTTTTAAGAGAAAGGTAACAAGTATATTAGGCAAAGCATCGATCATCGCCAGTGTTAGATATCTAATTCCATCTTTCTAATCGCATTTGAATTGAACGCCGAAAGGACAACCAATCTTTTGAGGTTGTCTATGCAAGCAATAATTTTTCGGCACCATGATAAGAATGGCAGTGTTGCTCAAACATTCAAAACCTCATCGGTTGAAAAAGGGGGGTAATCACAAAGAGGAATATCGAAATTCTATAGCCGGAATGTTAGCATACACTCGCTAATGTTATTATTCGACATTTGGGTTGGGATAAGTCGTGTCCATTTTCAGGCTTGGCCTGTACCGTTATATGCCACACTTCATTGACTGGGGGCCGGACGAAGAGTGTTCAACACCGTAGGCTAAACACCGTGATGGCGGTGCTAGAGGATCAGAGGTCTAAAAATTAACATAAACACGCTTGCAAGCTTTCCTATACCAGACCAAAAGAAGCAAAGCCACCAACCAAGGAAACAAAAATTTTTCAAACTTAACGTTAAACTTGAACATTTTTTAATTTAAAACACAGCAAGGATCGACCTATTGAGATAGTTGCTTGGATTCAGGACAATGGAAAAAGTTTTCTTGCTTAATTTTCATTCATTCATGTTACAAACGCTAAGCAAACAAACACGCATCCATACGCAATGTACAGATAATAATTGCTCAGTCGTTTCGATTTATATTTGATTAAAATTTTTTACAAAAGAACTTTCATCCTGTTGCTCTTTCTTACACATACGTTAAAATTAATTTAATTCAAGCTAGGGAGCTATCTGAAAATGCAAAAATCTCATTTACGGGTATATTTAACAGGTTTTCGTTTACAGTTTCAATTAAGTTTGAACTTTGCTGGACTTTGTTCATCTTCTCTTTGTGGCAAATAACATAATTAACCTGACTGTAGATGCGTTGTTGCTTTTCGTAAATATGAACAGCCAACAACAAAAGGCATGTAAACAGCATATGCAGGTGTATGCTGCATACCAAATATGATATCGAAACGTTGCGATTATTGGCAACTAACTGCTTTCAAACAATCGCTATAAGATGTTAAATAATTTTAGTGTGTAAAATTGAAAAATTAAATTAAATTAATTTGCCTGAGTGGCCGAGTAGGCTGTGGGTCTCGACTAGCAATTCGCAAAGGTCGTGAGTTCAAATCTCAAGTGCCGTAGATTTTTTTATTAAAGCTGATATCCTCTTAGATTGTTGCTAGTGCAGACTTTAACATTTTAGCCTTGGAATTTATTTCTGTGGCCAAATTAATAATAACAATATAATAATAATAATAATAATAATAATAATAATAAATTAAATTTCGCGCATCTCATCTGCTTCAAATCGCAAATATTTTCTTTCATTTCTTTTTTAATTATTTTACTTAGATATGCACACACACATATTCATCTTTACGCGCTTTGTTCTTATACAGAAGCTGTGTAAAAATTAATAAAAACTTTTATTTTTACAAAAGATACCTGAGGCAGATGAGCAAGTTGTAAACAAAGGAATAAAATTTTTAAATTTTATTTAAGTCAATAGCAAAAGCTTAACTTAAAATTATGAAAGCGACATAACGAGCGCAAAGCAAAGGAAAACTTTTATCCAAGTTTAACTGAAAGTATTTAACTCCCGAGAAATGAAATTGAAAATAACCATTAACCGTTACACCATTAATATAATTCTATCAAAAAGTAAGTGCTTGCAATTTATATATGTACTGGCGGGCAATGAATCTTAAGCACACTTTTTTTCGGGTAAACATGTTCTGGGCGATTATCAAGAAGACACAACCGAAAATTCGGATACCTTTGATATTTCTGAAATATTAGATTATTAGATTATTTTTGAATATTAGATTAGACTAATGTCAATTATTAATTTTACGACATATTTATTAGCAGATCATGCAGGGAAATTCTCAAATCTACCCAACTAAAAATGAATTTAAAGTAACAGTTTCAAGCTCTCCAGAATCATAAGGGCTTCGGAAGAGCCATTAGCGCTAAAAGGCCTACACAGGAGGTGTTTGTGTTTGAAATGAAACACTAGACTTTTGCTAATAACTATAATATACCCATAAATAATTTGATTGCCGGTTAAACAATAACAAAGAAGGTTTTTGTTCAAAATATTTTTTTGTTTTGAACTTTTAGAGACCTGCAGCACACATAAGAACAATTGCTTAACGTTTTTTATATATAATAAAAGCGCTTGGATGATATGCAATAAATATGCGCCCTATCTGGCATTGATTTTACGTCTTTTCAAGGGGATATAAACATATTTTCTCCTTATATTTTATGAATTGTAAACACCGTGGCAACCGGGAGCAGTTTTAAAATAAATGCATGAACGATGGCTTCGGAAAATATTTAAAAATAATAACTGCTGCAGATGGAAAGTGTTTCCGTTTTTGTAGAGATCTGAATACCGCAGAGACTGCGATCACTTTCAATTCAAGCTTCAATCGTTTCAATTTTTCTACCAAAAATAAGCAACGAGTCCAAGTATGAATGAACACATGGCAAATTCGAGACAGATTCTAAGGTTAATGCATGGCTAAATGTATGGTTATAAAGCAACAAACTATCGCAGCCGCAATGACAAATACCAGGAAGCGAATAATAATAAATATCAGAAAGTTCGTTTTCCTAAGTAAAGGGATTCTATTTAACAAACAAAGCACATTTTTGGTATCCGTCTTTTAGAATAACCTTGTTTTTTTAATTTTAATGCTGTGGACGACAATTTAGGAATAAATTGAAGCTTAACAACGGTATGGTAGCGTAAGGATCGGACATTACCCAAATGATTTTCTTTCCTTGTCATAACTGATATGACTTTGCCTCATATTTGGTTTCCTAAAGCAAAAGTGACGATAATACTAAATAAATAAACGAGATAAAGATTAACTACTACAACTACAATATATTTCTTTTTAATAATATAAAAATTTCTGCATATTTCTTGATATGAAAATTGTTGTCGAAATATGTTAGAGCATTTGGAGAGCATGTAATTTTTAAATCCTTCAAAATAAACGATGAAAAGAAAAGAAATTATATTTGGTACATACATATCTGCTGTTTGGTCTTTTTTCTTATATGTACACCATAGCGCATATTCACTTAAAAACACAGAATTATATATGTTTCTGCTTTGCAAACTTTTGAGAGACGTCATATCAAGAAACTATTAACAGGATTTAAGCCCGCATAAGCTATGAAAATGGAAGAGCAAGCACACATATGGGTACTAATTAACAGCATTGCTACTGTTAATGGTAACAGACATATACAAGGTCCCTACGATTCTCCCAATTTGGAACAAAAAAAATTGGAATATCGGTGTATTTCGTTGTCTCTCCCATTACCGTCTTCATTATACAAACGAAAATTTACTAACATACAACATAAGAGTCCAATATTTATTTGTTAGCTGACTTATTTACCCTTTTTTTTCATTGCGGAAATGTAAAGGTACAATGATATAAGGTTTTCGCCGGCAACAGTAAGTAAGAAGCAAGCGTTACGAAGAGCACATAAAGTATATTCCAGTCTTGAGCGGAATAGAGTAGCAAACCGCAGCAAGTGCGCGATATTCTCTACCTTAGGCATGTTCTGGTCTTTATCACGAGGGCTTTTGTTTGCGACACAGCAAATCTGATCTGATGTGCTAGATCGGATCGAGTAGCGAACGCAAATTTGCCAAGTCCGTTTATCTGTCTTTGCATTGAAATCATGCTTAAGATCTCAAAACTTCTTTTGCGAATATTCAAAAATTTCGAAAATTCAACAACATAATAATAATATATTATTAATGTGATAAAATTAATCCACAAGATACTAACATTTATCTAATCGATTGGGCAGTCAAATTAGCAATCATTCCTTTTGACGAAAAATTGATTTTTTTTTTTTTATGAAAAAAAAAAGTGAAAAAAGAAAAAACAAGCAAGTAATGCGTATCATCAGATTCGGTTTAAACTATATATGATTTCTTTCTCGTTTTGTTTTATTTCTCACATAAAAGTTGTTGTTGACATGATTCTTAATGGATAAGTGAGAATCTACAGTTGAAAAATAAGCGTAAACTTTATTTACATTTCTGTTTTACTCTCCTTTGTTACGCTTTACAATCATCCTTCACCGAAAAGAGTATGAAATGAAAAATGTTTTTTAGTACTGGAATTATTTTCATTTGTAGTGTTGTCGGTGCGGTATGTACTGCAGTTTAAATGCGATACAATACTTGATAAAGGGAATGACATCTCAGAACATAAAATAACACTCTTCTCTTCTCTTTACTCTTCTCTCACTTAGTCAAGATGGCTGGATTAATATGACTTTCCTCTTTATCGATATCTCATGGACGTGGCCGCACAGGTTTAAAAAAGAAAAACAACAAGCATGGAAAAAATTCATTCAGCTTTATTAGATGTGCCGGTAACATGCACCGATTCTTCTAAAATACTCACTATTCAAACTGTATTGATTACTTATTTGTTCTCGTTTAGCAACAATTTTAAAGAGAACAACATTCAAATATTGTTATGTACGTCAGCCACATCGCAGTCACAGGTTTATTTTTGCATGAATTTCGTTTCGTTTATATGACCTTAATAAACTGTATTAATACGCTTTTAGGTCAATACAAAGGGAAAAGCGCACCAGATAGACAATGAAATAATAATAAATAACAATATTTTATTTTTTATTCTTGTCCTTGTTTGGATGCTAGTGAAAGCATAGTCGCATATTTTAAGTACCTTTCAATACCATGATAATTGTCACAACATGACTAATGCACAGGAAATTTACATTTACCTGAATATTGAGATAATTTTTATATGCTTGTTACTAAATTATGTACACATACATATATATATATATATTTAACATTACGTACTTATAAGTGAATTGCTATTCGTTTTTATGATCAAAGCTTGCAGAAGGACTTCGAGCTAAACAATTCACTTTTTAGAATTGTTAGGTAATTTTACCTCATGCAACGACATTGCGTACCCTTTGAAAGAATAACTTCAGGAATAAGGAGAATGTCCTCAGTACTTCAAGCTCAAGTTCATATTCATACTTGATGATCAAAACTTCGAAGAGATTTCTAAAAAAAAAGTCCCCCTAAAGCCAGACGCATGTGGGCTTCAATTTCTAAATGGGTTTTCTCTTACGGCTTAGGCGCGGTTTGTTGAAAGAAAGCTATATTTCGGGCGACCACGCGTCACATAGAAATTTTACATTACGCTCTAGGCTTCCAACGTCATCATATGTGGTTGTTTTTCTGATTAACAAAGAGATAACCTAGATCATATATCGTTCCCAATGAACTTTCGAACTGAAGTCATCATTGTATTCTCTCTCGGTCATTCGGTCATTGTAAACGGCATTCGATTTGGGATATGTTTGTGTGTGCGCTACCAATTAAGAAACCTTATGAAGTGTATGCCTTAACTATAATTTTTTTTTTTTTTTTTTTTGGGTTTAATTGTTAGCTTATTGCGGTGCAAATATCATGATCTGGTTCAGTCAGTCAAAACTAGAAGCAGCAAAGGAAACCTGTTCATCTACAGGACACATCCCTCAATAAGTTCATAGGATGAGATACAGAGGTAAAATGAAAAAAGACGGATCCATGAAGGAACTTCTGAACTGTGAATTCTTAATCAGCGTAAAATTTTGAAGAATTTTGTTTCTTTCCCATCAATCCGTCTGTCAATCTACCTGTCTGCCTCTCATCAGTCTGTTGAAAGACTGACAATCGTAAAAATTGTCAAGGAAAACTGAATTTCGGTTTGTATATCCTTAGCTAGAAGGAGCATATAAACATTTGACGATCGCCGAGATCCTACCGCAATTACGTCCATAGTTAATAAGATAAGATGTGTAGGTAAATAATTTTGACATATTATACATAGCAGATACTATCATTATTATGCGTACTTTTACATTCGTATTATCTGGACTTCCTAGATTGCCATCTAGCTTATTATCTCATGGATTTCACTATACAAGAAACAAATATGAACGAAATGTATAGTCAAGCAGCAACTCGCTCATTACTACTTCTCTAGTACCCTCAATAAGAATAGAGATCTGTGGAAAATCTTAAACCCCAGTAGGTGACTTCTTAGTAATAGGTTCCTCAAACAGGCCACTGCTGAAATTCTGGATGGCTGCTTCAATATAGAGTGCTCGTCGCCGGGAAAATGAAGTTATTTTGAATGCAAAATCTGTCTGCTATCTGTCCATTGATATCGTGACAATTAAATCGAAATTTTGCTTAAAAGAACAAATCTCGCAACCTGCGGTAAAGTATAAACGGAGAGCTTTTGAAAAGCAGCCAAATTGAGTGCATCGAGCATTTCACATAGAATACAAGAGGGATGCAACGACAAAAATGTTGCCGTACTTTTAGCATGTACCCGTATCTGTCCACCCAATATCATTTTGCGTTGTGATGACTTTTGGGCAATCGCATATAGATTAAGTACTAAATACTGAACTTATTCGCATTTAAATTTTGTCAGACTAGCAAAAAAATGAGCATATGGATGGAGAAAGAAATCTATTGGAAAGAAACGGAAAAGGAATTGGATATTGTTATCGGTTATGTAAATCTCACTTTATTACCCCTACACTTTAAAGTCACTGTTCTCTGTTGTGTGTTATGCGTACTGTTATTTAGACAGTCAGTTAATTATTTGAATTTCCCTTAGGTTTTCCATTGATGGGAGCATGCGCTTAGCAAATTTCAGTCTAGCGTGACTCATTTGCTATACGACTTGATCGAGATCTAATTGCAAAAATTTCCAATATTTGATTAGAGTGACATATATGATACTGATAACTAGCGAATCAAATAAATTTAATTTTTAAGTTTTTCAAAGCGAGTAAATCTGAATTTCGAATTATCGAACTATTTCGGTCATATTTAGTGAAATATTTTATTTTTTTTTTTTTTTTGCTGCACAATTATTCACTTAACTTGTAATAATAATAAATGCATTTAAAACTTGATTATATATGTGCATAAATAAAGCATGCATGCTTGCGTGACGTTCGTTTCGAAATCGTTTGAATGCATATAATACGAAAACACTCGAAATCTATTGACACACATAGGAAATGTTTAAATTTCTGTGAGTTTGAAAGCATACGAAATCTAACGCATTATAAATGAAGACAAACATACGTACATATTCTACATGTAAATGTCTTCTTCAAAAAAGAGTTGGAAATTATTATGAACATAAGTGCGGTTAAATATTCTTTTCAAAAAGAGTTCACACTTTTCATATCCTTTATGCGTTAAATTGTACTAACAATAACTTTTTGCTTACTCTTTAGGACACGTATTGACCTCGCTCGATGCTACTAATATAATATAATAATAAAATATTTTTAACATAGCAATTTTTAAACACACAGAGCGACTCTTGAATATTATTCACACTTTTAAAGGGGTTTGTGTGTCAAAGGATGACAAATCGATATGATTTATATGACCTCGAACTCTCAGTCAGCTGTTTTGAAAAAAGAAAACGTTCAATCAATAATCTAAGCGATTTATGTGAAATTTTTTTTCAGTTTTTCCAATTTTCGTGGGCGTCTCTGGCAAGCGAATCGAACAAAAGCGAAACGAATCAAAACTTGACCTGTGAAATCGAAACTGTAGAAAAGATATTCACACACGTCACAAACATCTGTTAACAAAACAATTGAGGTGGACTCAAAATGCGTGTCATACGTTTTATGCAGATTGCAATCGTGAGATTTTAATGCCGAAGGTGTGAAAGAGCAACATGTAAAAACTATGATGTATTGTAGCCGGGCAAGGCCAGCTATTACATACTCTATGCCAGGTTGCCTAATACAACTCATTCAATTCGCTTTACACCTAAGTGTCATATGAGAGACCAAAGTTTAATCAGAAGTTTTACGCAGAGAGGGGTAAGATAAATAAACCTTTGCAGTCCATGGTACACTTCTGTAAAATCACTGTTTTCTAACAAATTTTCATTATAAAGCATTAAAAATCCAACCCTCGTTTCCATATAAGGATTTATTTCTCTTTATAAGAAAGTTCATGTATATGATTCCACTGAAAAGAATGAAATAAATAAACAGATGTAGTAATCATTAGAATACTGTATTTTTTTTTTTTTTTTTTTTTTTTATCAATTTCTGTCGCGAAAAATGTGGAGCTTTTTCGGGGTAGTGGATGCAAAAATAAACCAATTCAACATTCGTAGTCAACAATATTCGTTGTTAGACCAGGACACATCAAAACGTTTAAAATGTTGTGCCTTACAGTCTGAACAAAAATTACATAGACAGACGTACGGACAAGCAAGCTTAAGTTAATTCGAAAAATGATTCTAAATGTGGTACAGTACAAGAGAATTTCTACTCGTTCTGGTAGTTGGATGCATCTTCACAAATTTAACATATCCTTAGCAGAAGTGACGTGAAGAGGTCGAGAAAGTTTAAAGCAATATGTTCGATGACTGCATCTATTGGCCACCATCCGGTATTTTCATTCTATTATAGTCTTTGTATTATCGATTTACCTCTCGTTTGAAATGAGTTAACCATGAGTCCATTTATTTAAATGCTATTAGCTTCATTCAATCAGGATTTCTAATCATAGAATCACAAAATTTAATTGCAAAGTTATTTACATACATGTTTGCAAATCAATCAAAATTCTTTGCCATAAATTGTTTTTAGTTGCAGCAATTTCACGCCGTTATCACTGCCCCGATAATTCGAACGATAATGAAACAAGAAGAGTGCGAGACGTGTCACTGCTGTTTCGCTGAGTGTCGATCAGCTGAATGTAGTGTATTGTGAGTAGGCCCAACTAAACTAACCCACCACTGTCGAACTGATGCAATTCAGTCAAAAAATGAGCACAAAACTACAGAAAGCATGATATCGTCATTTTGCGGGCTGACGACACTCCACCCCATATTAGTGTCAAGCTTGCCCATTACACGTTAGTAGCGCTTGTTTAGAATGTGCTATCACAACTGCGGTCATCGTCATCGATTCATTACTATTTCCGATTAATACATCTTTCAACCGATTACCTATATAGTCCGTTAAAGCAAAACTACTAGTCTTGTCTTATCTAAAAGAAGAAAACGTTTCTTATATATTATTTTATTTTTCTCATAAAAAAAAAAAAAAAAATAAAATTTATTTTGCACAATTTATTAAGAAAACTGCAATAAATTGAATCTATTTGACAAGTATTTTATTTTAAATCTACGTCGTTTGTATATTAATAAAAAATTCAACTCAAGAGAAAAAACTTTTTCTATTTGCTTTTGCTTATATTTAAATCAATGTATTAGGAAGAAAAAAATAAAAAAATAATAATAAATAAATATAAAAAAACTTGAGAATTAACGTTTATGATATATTCACGGATCTATCAAAGTAAGAGCATACATATAACACACACCCACATAAACTTGTTTCGTATTTTACAGGCAACTTTAGTGTTTTTTGAAACAAATTTATCGAAAAAATTCAAGCAACACCCACTGTTGTTTATGTTTCATTCTAAAAAGCTTGCTGGCAAAAAGACAAAAAAAGAAGAAAACAAACAAAATAATTATATTCCGGTTGTGGCCGAATTTTTTATGTCCACTCCTTTGTCATCAAAAAAAAAAAAAAATAAAAAAAATAAAAAATAAATTCAAAAAAATACAAAGATTATGGAAAATAATGAAGAATTCTTTACTAGTTGGTCTGGCTGGCTGGAGCTGACTTATTCTATTTTGTATGTGCACTGTAAGATCATGTTTCTCGCTGCACGTATTGCAATTTATGAATGATGAGCAGAAACACCAATTTATTGCTTTTGAAAATCAATCTCTTTGCAATTCATGTTATAATTTATGCCGATCCAGGCCATTTCCAATACCAATGTGCAACAGCCTGCGAATTTGAAGCCGAGGTCATAATTTCGGCAACTGAAAGTGTGGTTACCTCGCAAACAAGCGAATAAACAGAGCCGCTTAAATCAATTCATATTTTGATGTTGATCGAGAATGCATTAAGTGCACTTTAAAGGATCTCAGAAGCTTCCGGTCTTCTGGGGATTGCAAATCTTGTACCAAACGAATGTAGCCCATCCGTGCGCAGTGGTGGATAGAAAAGCGAAATAAAATGAAATTACTTTGTATTTGCTTTCCTTGCTCTTTCAGTTACTTAAACTTTTTCTTAAAAGAGCACAGTACAGTTATCCGCTAATGTACCCTTACGTTGCTGCCGTTGTTGTTGTAGCTGTCTTATCATTCATGTATTATTTACATATCCATTTAGGAAATTCACAGAAATGCAAAAAATACTTTGTTCTAAGGGTACATATGTGTACTTAAAACGTTTCCTGATTTTGTCTTTGTAATCTCGTTTCTTTCTTCCTCTTCCTCTTCTTATTCTTCTCTTTTTTTTTTGTGTTATTGTTGTTGTTATTGTTGTTTTTTTTTTTTTTTTTTTTTGCTTTTGTTATTTTACGTCAGTTACTTTATGCGGTGCTTTGTCTTCAATACGTTTGCAAACAAGTATTATAAGAAAAGTGTATTCGACTTGTGAATTATATTTGTAAGTCACGTAAATTTTTAATGCAAACGTTCACGCCTACATTTAAGAGTATCTGCGAAACTCCTAAAACTTGTAATGAAATTTTCAAGCTTTCTCTTTGCCATGTGAACAGGCTGACTACGCGATTTTCATTTCACTCGATGAAGATGTATATAATTTACTTATCTTTGCGTAAATGCTTTCTATCTCTTTACACCCTTCCCACGAATTTCGTAGAGCAGTGCAATGTTGTCTATCATTCTGATTTAAGAAATATGTTAACTTATTTTGCTAAGCAAAGCAATGTTACGAGCAATGTTAGTAGGGTAATAGTAAGTTTGCAGCAATAAGAAGGCCTTCAATGAATTGAAAAAGTTAACTAAACTTTTATTTTGAAAAATATATTCATAAAAGTTATTATTCTTCTTCTCATCTCTAAATTTAGCAATAATTTACAAAGAATATGTACGTATTAATGCATCCTTCATATACCATTTCTTATATACAATAAACGCGCCCTTAGCTTCTCTTTTTGTTTGTTGTTTTGAAAAAAAAAAAAAAAAAAAAAAAAAGGACGATTCTACCGAAAAATTGTTTTACGGCTCTTTTAACTTCCTTCCCTTTCTTCTATTACTTCTTTAATGCATTTTTTAAGAGCTTTCACAAAAATTTTAAAGCAAACAACGACATACGAGCTATGCAAAAACAACATTTATTCACTTATTTTTATTTTTTTTTTTTTCATATAAAATTGTCTTTAAAAATTTGTTAACAACTAATAATATTAATATTAAATTTTTTTTTTTCTATTTTTAAATAACGCCTTGAAGGTGTGTTATTTTAATGAGAAGCTACCAACAACTAATATATTAAAAGATACACCCATGTACATATAGACGAGAACAAGTAAATATAGCGAGACGTTAAATAGCCTTCAACATCGCATAAACAATAAGTAAGAAAGTCACGTTCCGTTCACTGAATGATGTTAAACAGAAGACTACAAGAATAAAATTTAGAGGATACTGTGCTTATGTATGCACATACCTATGATTATTTAAATATTACTTTGGCGTTACCATGTCGATCTGCATTTTCGATTAGTCGGACACTTCTTATTCGCCCTAAACAAAATATAGGCGACTGACCCTTTTTTGGAATGTTCTTCCAAGAATTTTTATTATTATTCTCTTGCTATGAATCCTTCCCTTTAAATTCAATCATTTTCAACTCAGCAATGTTTCTGCTTTCATTTAATTGAGTTAAGATATATTTTGACATTTTATCTTATTTACCCGAGGTAGCCATCACTGCTTAGAAGGAAGATTTTAAAATGCCGCGCCTATCGATGTAGAACCGGCTCAATGTTATTACTTTTCTCACCTTCTTGCCATAATTCTCACAGATTGGTAAAATAATTTATTCGGTTTTTGTGAATATCCCATCCCTTTCATTTTAATTCAACTCAATAGTTTTCTTGCTTATCCTGACTTTTGCTTAAAGCTTTTTATTTAATATAGAAAATACACTTAATTAACTCTCAACTGACTTATGAGCTGAATTTTTTATTTTGTTATGTTTGCACACAACATCTTAGCGCTGTCATAATTCCCTGAGCTAAGAGTAGTTGTTCATTGGCCATTGTATACATACTCTAATTATCCTTGCCGTTTAACTAAAAAATATATAGGTTTTTTTTTTTTTTAATAACTAAAAAAGATCACTCAATAAGTCTCCTGTCTGACCCATGTACGCTATTACTGATAACAGACGCATACGATTTCTAGATCATAGCATTCTTCAAACGATACATGTCAAACAACGATACATGTACAACAGCGTCGGTTTGAAAGATGGACATTGGTGATATTGGACCTCTCTGTTCGAGCGAAATGGGCAGGTGTTTCAGAAACCATAAGAAAACTACATGAAATTGTTTTGCAAAACTGAAATTTATGGTTACAGGAGGTAACCGACACCTTAAAGACATTAGAAGTTATTGCGTTTGTTATTTTGCCTGGACATTTGTTCATGAGAGAGCTCTCTTAGGCGGGGGTGCCACATTTGCTCACTTTTCACAACAGCATATTAATTCAGAGTGTTGTTGACGCGATCGTGGGTGAAACATGGATCTATTGCTACACTTCAGAATCAGATCGGCGATCGGCGGGGTGGACAGTAACCACAAAAGCCGACCAAAAAAGTAGTGTTACTAAAACAACCGTTACCTTTAAACTAATGATCAAAATATCACGAAAGTTTGACATCTCACGTTTGATGGGTAATACTATCCAGAAATCATATGAATATGTCAACAGTGGTGCCTTATATTTGTGAGACTGAGAACTTATTGAGTGATGTGGTGTGTAATAAATATCTGTATACAAATAATATATAGTGTCTATTTACAATAAACTAGAGATGAAATTTACTCTTCCTGCAGCGAATAATGTGGGCTTAAGATAAGGTATTCACCCATCATCATGCCAACAGGCACTTTGCGAGGACATGTTCTCCCTTTAGATCGGAATAACTTTCAAACTAACAGAGTGTTAATGGAAATGAGAATGAGACACAAATTATGTCAGGAACACATGAGGAATTTGTCTGATCATGGTTGAGAGTGCGATCGAGACTAAAGTGCTTAACCTATTAAATGGAATGAAAAGAATTTCGTCAAGAATGAAAATCAACTTCTCCTCTTAACGATATTCTTTTCAACTGAACGCTAAAATAAGTGCATAAACGTAAGGTAAATTTTTATATTAATTATAATAATGAATCGCGGCAACGAGTGTTAATATGATATGGTGTGATGCTCGCTACTTCAGTATGATAGGTTACATATAATGGTCAGGATACATTTTTGTAACGAGTTTTCCAAAAAAGTGATTAAAAATGATTGTAATCATATTCTGTATAAAGGTGGTAGTTGCAAAAGGTTTCCAACTATTTATAGCGCTCGTAGCGTGTTAACCTTATCTACATACCTACGATTGATTTTATGTGCACATTAATTCTATTTGTTTTCGTGTTATGCCCAAATATAACTGTACGAGTTCGCTCTGTATACTGTGCGCACTACTGATCGACTTAGAATATGGTTTTTTGTGTTTTCCTCTATCATCTGGAAGATTTGTATCGCGAAAATTTAGATGAAGAAGGCTGAAGCTTAGACCGTTCATATTAACTTGGAAGTAACGGCCCGATATGAGGTTTAACATTTTTTCTTCAAAAAGTTTTCTTTATCGAAAACTAAGCACGCACTCGGCTGCTTAGCATCTTCAATTCATCCCCGGCCCACTGGCAAATTGTCCTCGTTTGCAAGGCTGACATGGTTTGCTCGAAAATCACATTCATCCCAAACCAATTTAATTATTTCCCTAGTTTCAGCAGGATTTTTTTCTAATTTAAAAGGGAATATTATATAATGGCGTAAATGTTGCTGATTGATATGTATCTCTTTACACTACGATGTACTCTGAAGGATGGGTAAACAAGTGAAACCTATACCGCATATACATCAATATCTAGATTTCGGGAAAATTGAATGCGGACGATACGCTTTACGTAGCAATCAATTTCACCGTAAAGAATTTATTCCCACAGCGTTACCTTATAAGGATTAGCAAATCCACAATCAACAAAAAATGTATTTATTAAAATTTTATTACTCCGAAATTCATTTTTAATAACACCTTCTACCTTGTTCGCTTTCATCTACAAAGATCGGAAAGATTTAACGTTCAATTGCCAATAAAATCTAAGCCTAATGTCCGTTGATTTTGGAACTGAAATTAAAAATTCGAAATATGTTTCGTGTGTTTGGAACGGAAGTAAAGCGAATGAAAGTTTCATTTTCAAAGCTTTTAACTAACATTTACATGCAAAATAGATTGTTATGTAGATTTGCTCTGAAAGCCTTAATATCTATTATTGCTAGGTAAGCAAGTTAAAAATCGACATATTGTTATTGCGTTTGACTAATGGAGTAATATTTTTATGAAAACGCAATCGCAAATTTCTTTCTAATAACTTTACGCCGTTTTCCTCTCACACTCAAATTCGAACGAACCACTTATATACTTGAAATGTATTCTAGAAACTAAACAGAACAAAAGCAAATTAGAAAAAAACAATAACAAAAGAAATGGATACCGATAGCTTTAGGCGGCAGCAGCAGTACTGTTACAATATAACCGCCTAACCATTAGGTTGTCCTGGAAGTTTCTTTCGGGTTTTCACTACACATAAAGAATAAACATGACGTTTTTAATGAATTCAGTTTTTTTACAATCTCACGAATCGTTATGTGTCGCGCATAAGCTTTTTTTGATTGTCATGAAAGGTACTTGGTCTATCAAAATGCGATAAATCTTTCACTGAAAATTTCCAGAACGAAATTTGGCAAAGCAATTTTGATAAGTGCATTCCACTACGACATTAGCTCCTTCCCTTCTCTGCCCTTTTTCGAAATAAAAAAGTAAAATATCCCTTAATTGCTCGCTTTGAGTTTCCACGTCCTGGCGACGTGGTTTTTTACATGGCTATAGCCATCTGAGAAAAGCTATTTCAACCTAGTGTTGGGAAAACCCACGAGAAATTTCCGGACTGCCTAACTTAACTGAACGTGTACATTTCAAATAGTATGTACGTTTGTATTTCTGTCGGTAGTTTGCTTTAGATAGAATGCGAATCTTTTTTTATTTTTTCTGATAAACATACATACCTTGATATTGGTAAACTGAGATTCACCATTTAAACAAAAATTGTGCCTTGTAAGTATTGCCAGACCAAAAAAAAAAAAAAAAATTAAGAAAAAAGAAACCAAAATATCACTATTACGATGCAAAGCAAAGCAAAGGCAGTAATAAGATTTTTCATATGGCTAAGTCTTCGTCCTGCAAACTTACAGTTGATAGAATGCATTCTTTGAAAACTATTTAACGAGCGCGAAGCAGCAAAGGCAACAGTCAGTTTATTTGAAGTCTATGGAAAAATGCTCACAAACTCACACAAAAACAATCTAGCTTTAAGAATTCATCGACAGATGAATTCAGCCAGAAACTGGCTGAAAAATTATCTTCGCAAAATTGCTGAGCGCCTCTTATTGAAAGCTTTTAGAAACCGTAAAAACAATATTAGTGAAAAATTCTATTAATGGATAATAATGCATTAAGCAACAATATGAAGATAATAAATTGTGGAACGAGAACGAAGCCAGGAAAATATGTGATGAAAAAAAATATATATATATTTCAACGAAATGATTTTAATTCTTTGAGCAAACATTACATGGTAAGGACTTTTAAAGTTCAAAGATAATTTCAAAAAAAAAAAGAAAAAAGAAATTAATTTTTATTCGCTTTTACACGTCAACCGCTCTTGCAAACTTTCTTTTGATTATGTGCTATACGTTTCAAGCTATAGTTTCTTACTTGTGTTGGGCTTATTTATAGACTGATAACACTATTTTTCCAATACAAGGCTTCACTTCACAAATTTTATATTAATATCTACCAAGAATGCTAGGTTACAATTTTCTCTCTAGGGCGTGTTAACTTTTGGATAGGACCCGTGCCCATTTTCAAACTTTAAAGCTAACCAGAAATCAAGAGGATATAAAACCAATTCCAGTTTTCTATCTAAATTTTTGCGACCGCGAACATTCGAACAATATATGTCAGACCGACAGACGACGGTTGAACAAGGTTGAACTGATTCAGAACTTGAGACTAATCAAGGACATATCATAGTGTTTTATATATATGCTATTGGCTTACTGCCGCGTATTCCTTGGCCATAGTATATTAAAGAAGAAAAGTTAAACAATTTGCTACTAAATAGCAAACTGTTATATTAGATAAAGGCGAAGGGCGAATAAGGAAAAAGTGCCAGCAATTTTGGGCAGCGCAAAATTCGGTCTGAACTGAATACAATACCTTTTACGTTCTTTTCTTCTTTTAGTTTATTTCCTTAGCTTTGCGCAACGTTGAATATGTTGTTTAAAATATTTATAATTAAAAAAGAAATTTCCCAAAAGGCCTGCAAAATAGTTAAAAGCATTCGGGTTCATAAACGGAGAAAAATAGTTTTCTAAAAAATAAAATTCGAAAAAAAAAGGTGAAAAAACTATATTAACCTTTGTGCGACACTTAGATACCCATCAATAATAAGAAAAAAGAAATGATTAGAATTTCGCTAATAAGTTTGCAGGGAGAGTCCGAATATTGCTTGAAAGCATGTTTGTGAAAAGCATCTTGATGACGTCACGATTTAGGGCATTTAAATGATATTCCATTTTCATCCGACTATCAATCAGAAGAAGATATCTGCTGTATTTGGATAGACTGGTTGGGCCTATACTGCTCGATGGACTCGTCTGACTTAGCAGTCAAACTTAACTGAAAATGCGACATATATTTTGATCAAAATTTTTGTTATTTTGAAAATTCAACAACTGATATGTGTCATGGTCGTGTCGACTGAAAAACCTTTTTATCAAATATACACAATTTTCGATGCATACTTTTGCGCGTAATAAATCGAATGAAAAACTTGAAGCTCTACCTATTGGTTTCGTCCTTTACTTCTCTTAAAATTAAAATTCAAATCGTAAGCTATTGTCAAAAGCATTCGTGGTTTATTAAAAACCTCTTATGAATATGTAATATGTATGAGGAGCAAACTTTCCAACAACGGCAACCTCACTCAAGCAGAAGAGAAATATGTTTATAAAATAACTTTTGAATTTTTATACACCAACATCCAACGACGAGGGTATATTTGCATTATCAGAACGCTTGCAACACCCAAAATTGAAAAGAATATATTCATCAAATCGACATTAAATTCTGAAACAATGTAAGCATGTTCGTCTATCCGTCCTTGTACGGAAAAAAATCGTTTGGTCGCAAAAATTAAGACATCGGCTTCATATTTGGCATAAAGAACGTGGATGTGCTTGCACGTATCGTATTATTGAAAAAGAAAAAAGAAATCAGTCATAGAACACGCCCACAATGCACAATATAAACTAAGAACATATCTGCTCTCCGTATTTTTTGCACACTACTTATAGATTACAACGGATTAACGTTAAAAGATTTTCACATGTTATCCATAAAAATGTGAAAAAAGCAGCCGAATCCATCCAATATGATAAAGTGTTATGATGGGTACAAAAGATTCGATCACAACCGAATATAATTTTCTTACTTGTTTCTTTTCGACTTATTTTATGTATACGTAAAAGGAACGACTATACTTACGTATGCATATTCATAAAGTGTGTTCCAACACTAATAATGCATTATGTGGTCATAAGGGAATAAGTAAATTTTTTAGCTTTAACGTTATTTGACTGGGGAAGAAATTGTGTGCGAAAACATCAAGAGCATAGAAGTTTTACAAAAACAAATTACAGACATTACTATGCATAAGTAATTAGTAATTAGAAGAAGTGAAATAAATGACCGCATCTATGTATTATCGTGTACATAAAGTAAATAGCAATTTAAACAATTTTGTTGTTCTACTAGCGCCTAGAAAAGCTTCTTCGTCAGAGGACTTAACGCAAAAATAAACAAATATTTCGATAGAAATCTTTACAGATTCTTATATTTTAAATGAGGACCTTTACTTATCCACAGTAGCTTTAAAAAATATTTCGAGTATAATTCAAGATTAAGAAAACGAAATTTTAGATTTCGTTTCTTCTCCGAGATTCTTGTAATAACTGAAGGTGAAGAGCCCCGACACACTGTAAAACACCCTGCACCATCCTACAATTATTTTTATAACGAATATCCGAAATAAATTATCATATGAACAGCTCAAGCGATTTTTAATGGCCAATGGGCCAAAACAGGTCAATGTACCAAATGTCATTAAAATATCTTAAAAAGCGCGCCCTATAAATTAGATCGATTCAAGACGTGATTTTAAAACGATCGGTATAATAAACGATGCGTCTATTTCAAATTCTTCTGGGTATTGCATACATCCGCATCAACTTAATATACTCTAATGTAACGCAGCTAGTATAGGTAATACCAAATCAAATTTTAATATTTTCACTATTATTAAAATGAACAAAAATACTCCAGACATATTGGAATATGCGGACAACAAAAGGTTTTTAAATAGAAAAATATCTGATGTATTGTCAGTTATATGTAAAGGCTGCAAAGAAGGGAGAATGCTATATATAACCGAATTTTCTGTACTTATCGTCTTTAACTTAAAAGCAAGTCGAAGAACATAAAATTTTAATACTTATAATAGTATATGGGCGTGGACAATTTGCAAAGGTGCCGTAAAATCGTTTACAGAATGTACATCTAACTTTTTATCGTTCCATTTTTTGTAGTTTAAAGGAAAGGATCAAAAGATTTCAGTCCAAATTTGACGCCGATGCCGATTTTTGCGAGCGATAGAACGTTTACCACACGCATTACGCATACGAGCGAAGCGACAGATAAAAACGATTTTGCAATCCCACGCATATAAGCATTTCCAGGCAAAGTATAAAGATATACCTAATAAAAGAGTATAATTTTTGGTACTTTATGACGAAAATGAATAAAGCCTTGCATTCGATGAAATGATGTAGGGTATTTCATGGTCGCCTTTCTCCATCTATAATGCTTGCTGTTTTGTTCTATTCATAAGAAAAGATATCGCACAGCGTCTGTGAAGTATAGGTATTGTTGGTCATCGCAAAATACGGCTTACATTTAACTCTCTCTTGTTTGCCATTCGTCTAACTGTTTGTCTACTGTTCAGCACTGTTAAAACTGCAAATAGAAAATTCACTCCTCAATGACATATATTCTGATCAAACTCAACTAAATCGTTCAAAGTCAGCCATCTACCTTCAGCGCAGTTGTAGAAATAATTTTTGTTTAACGATAATTTTAGTGAATTCAAAGATATAGTTACAGTTAACAGAAAATCTCAACACATGTCAGTGGATTTAAACAGAACCAACTAAATGGTACGCTGTCCCAACATACGAACCAGTAAAATCGCTGAACTTTTGGTGCTTCTATTGCCACTAACAGTAGTAGCGCTGTTAATTAACAGCCATTTGACTACTTGCTCTTTCGTTTTTATTATTTATATGGGCAAGAATACTGTTAAACTTTCACACATACATACAATACAATTAACAAAACAACAGCGCATAGACAGAATATACGCTACATGTAAGTGTATATGTACAGAAAAAAAAAAAGGAAAAGCAAAGTCTACGTAGGCATAATATACAACTTTTATTCGTTGCACAGTTTATTTCATATTGAAGAAAATTTGCTTCAATAAATTTCGGTCTCTGGTCTCAAACGTTTAGCCTTTGAACGAAGAATTGTCAAATGCTTCATAAAGACGATCACCTTTTTTTATCTAAGGTGTTACTCTTATCAAATAAAGAAACTTTTACATGCCGATAGAGCGAGCAAGTACTAGTATTCAACGGCTTCATTAATAAACGACTAGTACTCGTAGTAATGACAAGTTAGCAGTTTGTGTTTTATTGACACCGCATGTTGTCATAAGGCATTTAATTGCTCGATTCGATAACAACAACTTTGTAAAAGAATATGCAATGTTCGATAATTAAATGGTAAACTCTCATAATTTGAAAGTTCAGAAGAAAAAAAACTTTAAATATATGCAAGAAATTTTGTATGTTTCCATGAAAAGACTGCATATTTTAGAGCTTCTGCTTCAGATTCAAATGAACGTTGAATGTTGTTTTTTCTTTTCACTTAATCTAAAGAACTCACCCGCTGGAAGTTACAATTTTTTACTTATGCATTTAACCTTGTAGTAAGCACACGGAATAGTAGACTGACCTATAAATTTAAGCTTATTCAAAATCTCGTACTTGTTGAAGCGTATTTTTCGAGACAACAAACGCAATGAGACGCTTTGCATAATCCTCCTCTTGAAATGCGTTCATTATTAACTTTAACTTTTACGAAAAATGAGATGAGAAATGCTAGCGTATATTTTCATATACATTTCCCACAGGTTCATTGTGGTGATCAGAAAATAAGGTGAATTTCATTATAAAATGAAACATTTTTATTTATTCTTTCAAAACAAATTTCATTGCCTTTAAAATACTCCCAGTCCGATAAAATGGAACTTACGGCAACGTAATGCCCAGTCCTCGAAGCAATTAGAAAATTCTTGTTCTCCGGTCATCTTCAAATCAGATTGTATTTTCTAAATCGAGTTGAATCGGTATCCTCGAGGCAGTCTTTTGAGTTTGAGTTGAACGCAGCCTCTTAATCCAAATAAAATATGCATAGCATCAGCGAGACCTTTAATTGTCAATCGATGATTTTCAAGAACCTTCATCGGTATCATCGGTAAATACTTATAATCATTTCTGGCGTTGCTCGTCTTAAGGTGGCTTTTTGCAATCAAAATGCTTTTTTGCGATTCTCAAACTTTTCGCGGCAGAATATTCATTCCTCAAGCAACATGAATTTGAACGCAATGAATTTGCTATACAAAATCAAAAAGAAGCATAATGAAAATGGAAAAAATCACCTTTGTATGTTGTGTACGTATAAAGACAGGTGTAGATAGATGTAAGAGAAACTACTGCCCACACGAATTAAAAAAGTTTTTAAAATAAGATTCCATTGCATCCCCGAACTTTAAATAAAAAATTCACATTATTTTTTGATCACAGAAGCACACACACTTTTGTTCAATCTTCGTCTACAAAGTGATGGCATTCAAATTTTAACGTAATAGAGTAGCGCGCAAGATATCCTCAGTTTGGACAGCAAACATTTTTTGCGTTTTAAATATGGCTATAAATTGTGTTTTTTAGGGTTGACATGATAATAAATGAATATGCTAAACACGTTTTAAGCACAACAGTGTTTTTTTTTTCTGTTGTATGATAAATATCCTCTGATTTATTCATTAAGATTAATGACAGAAAAAAACGAAAAATAATTAAGAAATTTATTTCAAAAACATGTATCGAAACAAAGCCAATTTGTTAAGCTTGAAAAGAAATTTGTATTAAAACCTTTTGCATTTACGATACGAAAACTTTAACATTATAAAATGTCAAACATACGATATTTTTCCTTTGTCAAAGACTTTATCAACTGTCATGTGCATACATTTCATACATATATTTTATAGGAGAAAATAGTCATATCATAAACGGTCTTTTGTGATATGAATATTCTTAAAGAATGTCGCCATAATCTTAATAAATATATTTTAAATTTTCACTTTTAAAACAAAGATATACTGCGAGCATTTTTATTAGAAATTTTATATCATATCATTACTTTTTAATAACGCAAATATATTATTGCTTATTTAATATAAAATATACTATATTTAAAAAAAAAAAAAAAAAAAAAAAAAAAAAAAAAAAAAAACATTATAGTTAGTCAACGCCCTACGCGAATTCACCTAATTATTCAAATTATTTTAGTAATAGTACATCGAAAATTAGACATTATTTTCATGCAACGGCGTGTAGTTTTCATGTAAGCCCGCAAAACATCATATGACGTAATCCAAGTGTAGCAAACTTAATTTACTTGCCAGTAATTTAGAAAATAGCCTTTCTCTTCATACAAGCGCTTGAATTTTATAATATTTTATATGTTATGGTTTAAAAAATAAGCCAACGTAATCCAAAGTTCCTATTGTTAATTTTTATCAGAAAATATTAAAAAATAAGGGCTCTCCACACATTAGAAGCCCTGTACAGATTGGTGTCGAAAAAATAGAGCCATGTGCCTCAAATTTCGCCCAATTAACTTTTATGTCAAATCACTGTTATAAAGAAATTTTCACATTTCTGAGCATCCTTATATGCGGTGGTATCCAAAAAATAGACCCACGTGGTCCAAGTTGGGATAAGTTGATTTCTTCAACAATTTACTATTATGAACCTATTTTCACCACGAAATATTGAAATTTAGATTTTTTTAACATATAAAGATTCCGTTTTCATAAGAACTGTTACAGGAAACCAATTTAGAAGGGCGAAATATTATTACAAAGTGAGTTTTATCGAAAAATTTTGAAAATTGCAATTTTTGCCCATATAACAACCTCTTAAAATAAAGGGTTGTATGGGAAGTGATAGAAAAAGTAGACGGATCCAAACCATTTTCAGCAGCGTTTGTAATTGAGTTGAAACACGTCAATGCACCATACTTCATCAAAAATTGCGAGCTGTAGATTGAACACGAAACTACATGAACAGACATCAGAGGGAGTGAAGGATGAACGGAGACGCACAGACTTAAATCGATTCAGAAAATGATGCTAAATTCGATGCTAATACCGGTATAATGAAAGGTAGGTCTATCTTAACCTCTTGTAGGTGTTAAAAACGTTCACACAAACTAAATATACTCTATACCAAAAGTAGTGTAGGATATAATTAAATCTCAGTTCTTTCTGGGACATGGTAATAAACAAAGATATATGACAAATAAATAGTAAATTCTTATATAATGAAATTTTCTTTAAAATATTTTGAATTTCTTTTTAATACTCATATCTTAAACGAAACACCTAAATGTTTTATATCTTACCACTCATCCCATCGAAAGCCTTCACAGTGCGCAGTAAAGTTATTGCTCTTTGAAATATATGTATATTAAAGGTACATCTTGTATCCTCCTGCACTATTCATCTTAGTCAGTAGATGCAATATAAATTTCGAATGAATTATATGAATGCAATGTATTTAGAAGTTTATCTTCAATGATATTGTTTTAATGCGAGAAATATGTGCTTTAATATTAAACGAGAATTACAAAAGTAATAACATTGCCTAATATTGTACACACAAGTGCAACTAGGAACAAAACAAAAAGCTTTCAATAACTTATTCTTATCAAAAAAATCTCATCAAAAATATTGATTAAATATGCAGACTTATTTTCTCTTATGTAAATTAACATATGCGAGAATAGTATATGTTGCATTATGTTAGATACTGTAATTCTTTGTTGCAATTTTTACGCATATATTTACGATCTCCTTTATGCTCATATATTGCTTACATAAACAATTATCTGGAAGTCTGACACATGGGGATATAGCTCAGTGGTAGAGCATTCGACTGCAGATCGAGAGGTCCCCGGTTCAAACCCGGGTGTCCCCTAGACACTTTTTTTGCTTTTTTCTATTTTTACTTGAGCACAATTTTTATAATACATATTTTTTTTATACACTATAGAAGTGAAACGAGATATTAGTGTATTTGTGCGCATAGAATGCATATTTTAATCGAGGTAGAAAAATAGCTTTAGACTTAAATTCAGTTTATGAGAGGAATTGCACCCTTCTCAGTAATAGTGTAACCATAAACAGATATAGGTCGATCCAAAAAAAAAAAAAAAACGCTTGATAAAATTATGAAGCCTAGCTCCAGCACCCGAAAAATAAAAATGATTCAAATCGCTTTTTATAAGTAAAACGTCTAGAATAATTGCAAAGCAAAACGAGATAACTCTGCCTTATGATAACGTTCTCAAAAAACTAATCATTCCCAGATAAATTTTCCGAATGTTGGTCAGTCTTACACTTAATACAATTGATGAAAGATAATAAAGTTCTTATCCGTGAAACAAAGAAATGCATATAGGACGGTTACTTAACATGAATGCAATGATTCTGTTATTTTGAAGAAGGAGTTTTTCATGTTTTATTGTTTTCGTTGAACGCAAAATTTTCATTTTGAAGAGACATGGAACTCAGGCGATTAGAAAATTAAAACATTTCAACACTTCAAACCATAAGACGTGTAGATTTTATAAATCGGCAAGAATGCATACATAGGTTGAATGAAATGAGCGCATGCAGCGTCACCGGAGGAAAAAGAAACTTGAAATAAAGAACAGCTGCGTTTACCTTATTTATATTCTTTGCAGCAGTTTTTAAGCAAGCGTTCGTATTGAAAAATGGGGAGAAGTGAGTGTCCATGCTCCTGTATGATGTTATCTGTCGATGAGACTTGAGTCCGGTATGAACTACCACTGCCGAAATTTTATTGTACCAGAGGGATATGAAATTAAAATGAAATGATAAGGGAATCATGCAAGTTCACGTGCTCAAAACAATAATGTCATTTCAAATAAGATGATTTATTATCAATTTCTGTGTGAAAACATTTGAAGAATATATCACTATTTGATCCATGTAACTTGTATGAAGTGGCCAAAAAAGGAAAGGCGAAAACTTATATGCAGCGTAGCCTGCGCGTAAATGATGTATACCGCATCCATTCGGGCAGAGAAAGTACTACAAAGTAAACATATCCGAAAGCTGGAAGCTGTTCAAAGCCTATGCACACACAATAGTAATGTATCCATAAAGACAAAAAAAAAATACTACTCGGGAAAGAAATTGCAGCGATGTCTGCACGCTTAAGACCGCTATCTGCTAGAACATTTTGATAGAACAGTAGCAATGAAGGGAAAACGGCTCGAAAGGAAGATGGGCCTAGACCCTTCTTTCAAATGTAGAACAATGGGTGGGGACGAAAAATTTCCTAAACCTGGTCAACAATTTTTGTGCCGTTTCAACTTACGAGCCGATAGCGCATGCGACCTGTGCCAAGACATAAACGACGATGCGCAACACAGGTGGAAATAAACTTTTCAGATCTCTCGAATTAGAAATTACGCCAGGTAACCTGCTCGCAGCGAAAGATGGAAAAAAAAGCGACGATTTTCTGCAAGGCATGGCCCGATATGAAGTAACATAACGGGCCACATCCGAACCTCTAATCAAGGAGGGGGGAAGTAGGACGCTATAATGAGGCTCAAAAGTCTATAAGAGTCCATCTCGAGGTAATGCGAAGGCGCCGTAACAGGATGGCTCTGATACCAGCGTAGGACCAGTAGTTGGCTGTGCGCCGACTCTAAGCCTACAGAGATAAGGTAGATAGGTAAATAGATAGGAATTAGAACGAGCTAAACAACAAATAGTTAACAAAAAAAAAAATAATTGCTATTTATAGAAGTCGTGGTTGTAGTTGTGATGGCTGTTCAAAATTCACTTGAAGGCAAAGGAAAAACAATAAAATGATAGCAAAATAATAATACGCCAT
Organism: Glossina fuscipes; assembly: GCF_014805625.2. Classification (NCBI taxonomy): domain Eukaryota; kingdom Metazoa; phylum Arthropoda; class Insecta; order Diptera; family Glossinidae; genus Glossina; species Glossina fuscipes. The sequence continues at coordinate 510,380 of NW_023998431.1, forward strand.
AAACTAACTTTGTTTAAATAGCCAACAACGATATTTTCGATAAATTCTTTTTAAAATCTTATCAGACCGTTTTTTTAAAACCTACACCACTTATGGTACAAGGGTGTATCAAGTTTATGCGGATGTGCACAACACCTAGAAGGAGTTGAGATAGCCGCACCATCCATTGTATCGAGACATGTTTTCATATTTGCCCGCAACATACTCTCCTATTTATGCAGAAGCGAATTTCAATGATTTTATGAAAACCGTTAAAATTCGTTTTCATTGGAATTGGTTTTTTAATTTAATTTCTGCGCATACCTGTATGATAATATGAAAAATCGTATTAATTCTTGAGAATTAATCGATGAAATTTCTCATTAATACTGAATTAAAATAAATAAAAAAGTACAAGTATGCCGCTGCCTTTCAAAGCCCTAAGTCGAATCTTGGATGCCCACTCCTAGCCTAAAATGCAAATGTATCAACATTTCTTTTTTTGTTTTCTTTGTTTTGCGTTAATCTCTTGATCGGACTATCCATGTATTACTAAGAATTATTGTGCCGACCATTACATGAGTTTTTATTACATTTCTTAATCTTCTTCGTATGAAATTAATCAAAAATGTTTATTAGTAAAATAAAAAAACCAATTTCAATTTTTCAAGAGCGTATATTTTTCTTAATTAAACAGACATACACATACACGCACACAGACTGTCTGCCAGTTTTCGGATTATACCTAAAGACACTGAAACCTATAGACAGATAGAAATATAACCGAACACAGATCAGTTTTCAATATTACGGTAGTCAAAAATATTCATAGTTTACTATGTTCAAAACTGTGTTTCAGTGCACAACCAAAATTAATGATAAAGTTAATAGATCGTCAAGTTTGCCTGGCTAGTTAATAATAAAATAAAAATAGCAAAGCTTTGGATGTCGGCTTTCAACATATATAATTTTATGCATCAGTTATTTTATTTATTAACATTTATAGGATATTATTTAAAAATAGTCGTTGACGATAATTACGGTAATCACGCAAAGCAGTTTCGCTGCTATTGAATTTTGCATTTATTGAAAGGATATATAGAAAACATTTTTACGCACACATTAATCCTTCCCTGTATTAAGTGTACATAAAACCGCAATCATTTGCTCTACCAAACAGTAATGTGGAAAATATTGTTGCCAACAATTATTTGGTTCACTTTATAATTTTTCAAATGCCATTAAACTATAGCTATAGATGGGTAGAAAATATCGTAATTATTATTAAATTAAAACAAGACAGCGTAATATAATAAGAGTATGCGATACCTTTAAAATTTTTAATTGAAATTATTCATTGACAGCTATTTTGCTCACCACTTTAAAATACTTTTATATAGGCAGTCACCGACAATTATCAAAAATTTGTGTGGGCAACCAACAAATTGCGTTTAATTTAATGAAAATTTGTTTTTTTTTTCTTTAATAGAAGACAATCTTTTTTTAATGGTGTCCAAAGGAGTTAACTTATGAACATTCACCCACGTATCACGCAAAAATGTAGAAGAACTGAATAATAAGCTGACATTTAAATCGGTTATCTTTAAATAAAAATGGGTGTAATTCGCCTACGAACGTAAGGTTTATATTTTAAAAAGGAAAAAAAAGTGATCACTTTGTTAAGAAAAAGTTAAAACAATAAAAAAAATTAAGAGAAATACTCAATTTCTAACGGTTACAGTGATTGTCGAAAAATATTAAGACGAAATTAATGATTGTTTTTTGCAAAAGCCATGGTCAGCCAGCCCAGTAATTCGAGTTGTTTCAGTCATGATCGCTTTTTCTCTTTCTCTATTAAAGTCCAACTATCTTTGGGTTTTTGAAAAGTACATTTAAATTCATTAGTACATCGAACTTCAATATACATTGAAGTGGATCGGTGTATATGTACGATTTTGGATGAGAGTCCCGATCCCTTTAATATTGACATGTTTGTAAGTATGGTAAGTAATAGGTATTCAAGATTCGTTCCAAAACGAAAGTTTTAATGAACGTTTTCAATTTAAAAATGTACTTATTTTGTAGCATATATTTTGGGGTTAAAATAATTTCTTTATTCATTAAATATTTACTAAAACTAATGGATTTCTTTTGTGATCTAAATGCATAAATAAATAATAATAAAATGCTCTATTAAAAGTTTAAAATAAATTAAAAGTTAATTATGACCTACATTACTGATGGCCAGGATATGCTGACTTTGTACCATATTATCATCATGGACAATAGAAGGTGAAATAATTTAGTTTATTAAAATGATCAACCTACGGTCACATTTTATATAAACAGAACTTTCATTGATTTGTTACATCTTAGATACGTCGGCATATCTTCGACAATTTTAAGGGAGTATATTACTAAAAATCAATTAACTTTTACAATTAAAAGCATACTAGAAATAATTCTTCGAATTTTTCAAGTTCTTTTTGATCCTCTGAATACTATATAAAATTGGCTGAACGTATCAAAGATGCCTTTAGAGGCACTTTTCTGAAAAACAATATTTTCGTGACTTTTCGACAGGTAGTTGGAAATATATGCATACATATATATATAGATTCATCCATTTTGTAATTCGGAAACACATCTGATTGAGATTTAGATCAAATTTTTATTCAACATACTATTTGGACCTTTCCATGATATGTGGCCGCATACAGAAGTTAATAGACTTTTTAGTTAAGGCTTCGTAATAAAAGACTATTGCCCGTTTGGTGTAAAGAAAGCACGTCTGATGTTCGTAAATGAGTTTTGCGAATACAAAAATAGACGTTTGGACATAGTTCGTGGGCTAAAAACATCATTTTTGACCATGAAAATGGCTTGGCAGTTACCTTCAATGTAGAACGTGATTATAGATTTTTGGTGACAAAAAGTGCCTACGTGCCACAAAGATAATACGATAGATTAACTCTATTGGGCTTTCTACTACACGGTTAGAGTTGGGAGCGAATTGGCTTACTGTAATAAACCGCGAACATCCAATGACCTTACTCAGCAAGATTACTCGTGTTATCAATCATTCTACCCTACAACACTTATGGTGCAGGATATATTAAGCTTGTGCCCAGAACGACTCACCAATTTTTTATTATGCCAATCGATTCAAACGTTTTTAAGAGTGTCTGTCCGTTTTATTTTTTGTATTCAACCTACAGGCCGTTTGGCTTGGTTCGGACCATTTTTTCAATCACGTCCCATATAACGCATAATCTTGATTCGTCGTTATAAAAAGACGTATTGTAATTTGTAAAATTTCGGGACAAAAATTTAATCCTCCAATAGCTCCAATTATTGCAGATAAAACTGTTTTAATAATTGACATATTAGATAAAAAGTTTAGAAATTAATAATAAAGGAGCCACTTTTTCGTCATGTTAATAATAGTGAGTCTATTCTTGATAAACCTTCAATTACAGTCGGGAAGCAAAAATGAAATGGGGCTGATTGTCTTTCTTTAAGTATATAAAATGATAATAATAATAAAAATCCTTCTGTAGAGTAAATAGTTTTTTTATTAAATTCAAGTACAATTATGATAACAGAAAATAAAAGAATAGATAAAAGATGAGAACAATAAAAAATAAAACATTAATCTTTAAACCTGTTCAAACTCCTAATTGCGACTTCGAAAAAATTGTGGTTATTGATCCAAAAAATGAAATCATTAAAAATAAAATAATGTAATAACTATATGATGAAAAGGTCCAATTGGCAGTACTTCGTGATGAAAATTCATTCATAACAATAATCTGACGTAGAAACTACCCCATACCGAAGTTTGGACGCCAACCCCTTATAAAAATCCTTATCGTAAATAAGGCTTTATATAAAAGCACGCCCTTCCAGGGCGACAAAACCTAATTTGTGGTTTATTATGATGGAAGCAACTGGAAAATAATAAAAGCGTTGACAAGTATATTAAGTTTTCGGAATTTAGACCACCTTGACGATTGAGTATCCTCCAATGAATGAATGCTTTCATGAAAATTATGCATTCATATAAAAATAATGTATAATATTATCTATGTATATAAAAAAATAATGTATAATATCTAATGTATTACTTAAGTAAGCGAAACGGTGTACGGTATCTAAAGGCTGGCCATGCCCGATTGTCCGGCAATAAGTAAAATAAAAGAATATTCTCATTGATAACTTTAACGGTTGAGGTTCTATTACAAATGAAAAGAAAAAACCGACTTATTTTATGACCCTCTACGCACATTAACAATAATCCAAAAGGCTTCCTTGTGATGTAAGCCAATATTCACCAATTTATAGGGTGCGACTACCGGAATAATTAAGGTAAGGATTTGAAAAACAAAACCTCATAACACCCCCCCCGCGGGGGGCGGGGGGCTGTATCCATGCTTTGATCGTTATTGCCCTGACAAGAGAAAGTGATTATCATATCGGGAATATTGCTAGGCAGTGATTGCATACCGTATTAATCGTAGTAATTGTACCTTTATTGTAATATGTAGCCGTCTGCAAACTTATAATTTTATGAAACATATACTCTGTCCTTTTGGTTGCGTACATTCTTCCACTTGCAAGTTCATCAATTAACTTAACCTTTGAAAAAACGCATTCACTTCGCCAATTTTTTAAATGTTAATAGGTTATAATTAAATACGAGAAATATGACATATATTTACACGCTATCGTTTGTTTGTTTTATTTCGATAATGATAATAATTTTGTCGCACTGCGTTCGTTAACTTTAACATTCTATAGCTCAATCTAATCCGGCTTAATCCGGTTTGAACGAGAATTTTCGTTTAGACGATATACGCGTAATAAATAATCCTTCTTTATCCTTTATAATAAACTACTCTTCTATTTTTTTTTTTATTTTTTTTTTTTAATTTAAAATAATTTGAGTTTGTTTTGCTTATATTTGTTCATCAGTCCTCTAGTTTTAGAAATAGTTTCGTTTTGTTTTTTTTTTTTTGGGTTTTTTTGTTTTTTTTTTTTTGTTTTTAAACTTTTTTCTCATAGCTATTGCAAACACTAACATGCCTACATTGGCAACAATGTAACTTGTCAGCACTTTTAAGAGGACGATGAAATATAAATCTATGCACATATATATCATATATATCTACGGTAAGGTTATACTCGTATACTTTGTTTTGCTTCATTTCATTCAATTTCACTAATAGCTGCCCCATAGCATTAAATCGCCTTCGTCGTGCATACAAACGTGCATATATTCTTGATGCACCAAGGTACATATTTGCATGTACGACAGGCGTGTGCATGTTTACAAATTCTTTCTATTTATATTATATTGTCTACAATGCAGAGTAAGAAGAATTTTTAGTGCATATAAATATATATATATATATACATATATATATTCCGCCGTTAGGCATGCATAGAAATGTTGGAAGCCTTCTTTTAATTGCAAATATGAAAAATGTTAGAATACCTTTTCGGATAGACCAATAAATGGAACTTAAAACAAAAGATTTAACGGTAAAAGGATCTTGAATTTATTTTATTATTCTTTTTCGTAAATTTGATTTATATTAATTGTCTACTAGCTATTGATTATTGCCTTTTGCATTTAACTCAAAAATGATGGCCGAGTATATTCATATGTATAAAAGTGCGGATGATTCTAGTCCAATTCGAAATATGAGAATTGTTAAGAAATTTAATATTCAATATTTAGAATCTCATATATGCATGCAAATGCATATATTAATATATACATATGCCTACATTAGGCTCCGTAAATTGTTAATACTGTACAAGCACTCAATAAACTGGATGTCAACTGAAAACTTTCAACTATGATAACTATGTCAATCAAAGAAAGAGAAAGAAAGAGTAAAAGAATTCGATTTAGAGTATACGTTTATTTATGTGTACAGGCGCACATGCAAATATTTTTATTAAATGTAAATTTATCGAAATTGATTTAAAATCCGGATGGAATGAATCTAGTAGCCTTCAAAAACAATAAAATAAAACCCGCGCTTAACTCCTTTCACACAAGATGAAAGCCAACAATACTGCAAATATAATACTACATCAGAATGAAAAATATCGGATCGCCACTATATGGAGTCATTAAATGTATCATATGCCCTAGCACTTGGGCGACTTTTCTTCTAGACGGATATATACGTATTCCACGCCAGTTCTGGTGAGGATATATGAAATTTGTGAAGATCTATGCAACTACTAGAGGCAAGATTACTACGGATTTTTTTTAGTACATCGGAATCTGAATCACTTTCTGCAGCAATGAGTGCATATCTGTCCGTCTAATGCTGTCTGTCTAATGCTAGCCTATGTATTTTTATGATAAAATTTGATACGCCGACATTAGTTAGTCCATGGCTGAACGTCATCGAATATAAATTAAGTATACTTGTAAGTTCAGTCTACATACAACGAATAAAGTCGTTATATCGAAGCATTCGCAATTTTGAACATCTTTCGATGAAAGTCGCTGAAAACTACAATTTTCGCATACTAAGTAATTGTAGAAAATTTCGTTAAGTTTCGCATAACATAATTTTTAAACTTTTCTGATGAAAATTTGTTTTCGGATTATTGATTTGGCAGTTAAATTTATGGACCAGATTGATCTATTTTCCGGTTACTTTGGCCAGGGGAAGTGAAGATTTCACATAGAAAAGGTAAAGTACAAAATCGTAAAGATGTGAGGTAACTAATGGTCGGTCTGTTTTTATTTTTTTTTTTATTTTTATTAAAAATAACGAAAAAAACGCTCTTCCGGCTGTATTCCGGACGTCTTGCCCACTAAGCTATAGGATTGCGACCTAGATTTTAACAATTTCACTTTAAATATTACAAGTTTTACATATCTATGTATGGAACAGCAGAAAGTAGAAAGTATAATCTAAAATTTGAAAAAAATTACTTAAGCTGATATGGTTTTTTTGTGACTCTTTGGAGAACATGCAAATGCTAATTTTCTTTTAAGATTTGCTATCTCTCTTTAACAATTCTACACTCAAGTTGTATCGTGAAATGAAATAAAGTTTATGTTCGTCTTTTATCGGATTTAAAAGTGATGTACAATTCGAGTAAGTTTCGAGCCCGCATCGCCAATTTGACGACTCTAAAGACTCGCTGCTTAGTACTTGTTTGCAGGCCAGCATTATGTTTATATGATACAAGAGATTTCGCATTCGAAATGGTGTTCTGCTTACTTGTTTATAATACAGTAAATTTGGCCCATTTGAACCAAGTTTTTTACATCAGCTTAGTACGCCGTAATACCACTATTGAATGGTTCCTTTTTTTTTTGTCGAAAAATTGTGAATATGGCAAACTATTTTCATAGCACGACTGTTTCCGAAATAAGGTTTTATTATATGGGGAAACATTGTAAAAACGATCTGATTCAATGCACCATAGACAAGGTACGTTTTTGAGCTAGAACAAGTCTGTGCACTAAATTTTGTCATCATATCTCAATAATTATCACGTGCAGTTAGAAAAATTGAAAAGCTTCTGTCGATCGGCCGATATGAAAAAGGGGTGGATCTATCGTAAGCCCTATCTAGGTACTATACTGTACACTTGGATTGCGTATCACAAATGGTCCACGGTATAAAAAGCATTTTCAATTGCTTCAATTGTTCGCAACTTCTCACTCTGTATGGCAGGAGAAATCAACACAAACACCGAACAACTATTGAAATCATAGTGGCGATGAACACATGCGAACTATTATTGGTAGAGATACGATAACAACATAAAAAACTTGAAACTTAAAGAGCTACAGGTCGCTGGCAACGGAAAACGTATTTAATTTTCTTCCCGGCAGCAAAGAAAAATAAACATAAATGAAAATGAAAATGAAAATCGAAAATTTGCTATTTCTACAACAATTCTCTTACTCAATGGATGCGTGCAAGCAATCATTCATAAATCACCCAGTAATGACCCAACAGTTCGGTTGGTTAAGGATGTCATGCATTTTACTGTGTAAAGCATTGCACTACTTCGTGCTACATACTTGTAAGAGGTGCTGATATCTTTGCAATCGTTGGCAGGATATTTAATAACATTGTTGCGAGTCTACTAGCATAATTTAAAGTGTTACACATTTTGCTTGTATGTCGAACAATGCAAGAACATTACCTTTATGAACCTTGTTAAATTAAAACTTGGAAATCGTTGTGACTTCGATTATCGCAATCACCGAGAGATTGGCAGGCACGTTATGGGAGTAATCTTAGATTTGCGGAATCATTTTCAATTGCAACTCGATCTAGAAACATCTGTCGGTCTGTTAGTTGAATTAATTCATTTTAAGATTCCACTAAATTGATTCCCAATCAATAAAACATTAAGAATTACTTTTTCAAATTCTAATTTTTCACATTTTTCAGACTAAGATATCGGCTAAATTCCTTATAACCGGCAAAAACTTTTAATTAGAACTCTGCCTCCTAGTATTGTTCGTTTATTAAACTTTTCATTATGTATCGAAACATCTTTATTACATATAATATATGATTTGATTTAGTACACACGCTGTGCGATATTATTTGTGAGTATATGAAGAAGACGTGCTGCCAATGTGTTTACACGGCTGTCAACGATATATTGTGGGTCTTGTACACGTTAGGAACGATATATCAAGTTGAGATCTTCCAAAAACTCGCTTTGCGTACGTGACCGTAAATCTTATCCTGCAGGTATTTTGACGATTGCACAATCTGGCAAGATATAAAAAAATAAAAAAAAATTTTTAACACAATCCTGTCGCGGCGGCGAAATTATTCAAAGTCAGTAAATGATTTACACGCAAAGCAAACAAAGTTGAATCAAAGTTGAAACTTGCGACTTGAGATTCTTTTTCTCAAGCTTGCCCGTACCGCTGACTCCTTCAAGTTTCGTCCGATTGCCAAGAAATAAAAAAAAAGAAATACCTAAAAATAAGAGTAAGAAAAAAAAAAGTTGTAAAAAATGTAAAAACAAAATGAAAATCGAAAAGAAATGCAAAAAATAAAAGAAAACAAGTAAAAACGCTACAGTAGCGCAAGGCGCATCCCTAAGAACACCCCGGACCATACGAAAAGGTGGTTTGATTCGAGGCGTTTCACAACAGCGTTTGCCCTATGGCCAAGACACGTCAGCGTACCAAATTTCACTTAAATACCCAAAAATTGCGACCTGTCACTTGAACGAAAAAAAAGGAAAGGCATGACGCACTGACAAGATCGATTCAGAAAGCGTTTCTAAATCGATCGTCCTAATGAAAAGTGGGCCTATGTCAAATTTTTCTGCATATTGCATACATCGGCACCAACTTACCCAACAGTGAATTCGGTTTGCAAATAAAATTTCAATTTTTTCATTATATTTAAAAGACTTGTTTTGCAATTCGACAAACAAATTTCTATAAGATCGCGTCGGTTACCTTCTCTGAATATCAAGGACAGAAAGCTAGATTGAAAAAATTTTTTAAATAATACAAGGGACTAAATTAAATGAAGACTTTCTCCTTTCACATATGCGTTCTCCATCTAACTAAATTTCTCTAGCAAACATTGCCCGAAATAGATTTTAATCAAAAATTTTCTTGTAAGGATCGTGAGCTAATTTCAACGAATTACAATTTTTCAGTTCTATGCTCGAGTGCTTTTTGAGTGGAAAGTAGGGAACAATTTTTGCTCTTAAAAAATCTGCCAAAAATATTCTTATGTATGTTTAGATTCAAAAATCCCAATATTTTCTTCTGCATATAAAGATACAGAAGCAGTTATGCCTCTAAAGGCACAGAAAACGGTATAAGATACATAGGCCACTAATTACCTTACCAGACCCAGGACAGTGATACGCATCGACAACAATATCACATATGGAATGCTTATGGACGGGTATGTGAATAAGTGCTTGATCTAAAGAGAGTATAATTTAGTTTTTTTTTTTTTTTTTTTTTAATCCGTTTTCTTATTTTAGTTTAGTTTGAATCAGAACAACTCTTCTGATACAGTTCTGTAAAGCTCTTATAACAAATTTCAATTAAGCCGCTTAAGGCCACCAAAATAAATTTTCGTAGTCTAAGGAGGAGACAGAAATTATGTTCGCTTTATATATATACTTGCTCGTCCTTTTAATGCTTCCTAATCCTATTTCAAGTTATACTCATTCAGTGTCGCTTCTTTCATTTGCTTGTTACACTTATTTTCTTTCTTTTTTTGCTTAGTAACAACAAAACTTGTCACAATTAAAATTTCAATTAATCTTCCATTTTAACTGCATGCAGTTATAGTGATTTCTCCTCAAGTTCTTGGTTCAGATTTCCTATCATAATTATTCGACTTGCTCTTAATTAAATGAGAGGAATTTAATAATTACATTCAACTAGAATTTATTAAATCGCCACACAAACGGCATTGATGGTACTGTGAAGAAAAGCAGTTCACTATTGGAAAGAGAATTTTGAGAATTGAATTCTAACGTGTACATTGAAACAGGTAAGAGAGCTTTTCTCTCTTTCGAAAGAAAGAAATAAATTCTGAGATTAACAAAGCGGGCTAAGAACGAGCAACCAAGAGTATTGGCTCTCTGACAAATCTAAGATAATCGTTTATAACAAACAGTTTTCGTCAAAATTAGACTTCGTACGAAGAGAGCTTAGATGGTTTCAAAATACTATCCGAGATGTTTATCGGCGAGAGGTGTTTAAAGAAAACATTTCAAATAGATATTGTGTTTATCTTCAATCTATTCAAAGTGTTAAACTATTATGAAGGCCGCTGAGGGTGAACGAACTACATCAAAGAACTATATCCGAATTATGTCATGAAATTTTAAAAGGCACAATGGCCTGAGAGTGGGCGAACGTGTTCATCATCTTATACTAATCAACAGCTTAAACTCTCTATAAGGTCTCTGATGATGTACATTTCGGTATGCTAAAACCAGTAAAGGCATTATCGCGGGGCAAGGTCGACTATTAGATACCCTACGCCACTTCACCTAGTTCGCCTGTTTTAGTAGTACACCAAAAATTGTGCATTATTTTCATGCGAAGATGTACTTCTCATAGATGCCCGCATCTTCGAGACAGCCCGATACATCACACAACCTGATGCAAATTTAGCAAACTTATTTTACTTACTCACAATTTTATGATTTTTCAGCTGCCGTCACAAGAAGCTAGGAATTAGGCTTTCTTAACATATAAACGCTTGCTTCTTATGACAACCTCTACATATCTTAGTGTACAAAAAATGTGATCCAAATTCCCTACCAATAATTGTTTTTGCAATTTGCTATTATGGATCAATTTTCATCATATAATATTGAAAATTAAATCTTTTTACCATATATAGAACAAGTGTTTGCAGAAACAATTACATAACAGGGGTTTAAAAAATATCCCCATCCGATCTATAGTTTCCATACCAATAATTTAGGATGCCGAAATACTCTTACTAAGGGAGTTTTGTTGCATAGTTCTAAAAATTACACTATTTTTTTATATAACGACTCATCCAAAAAAGATATTAATGCAAGTGCTCGAAAAAATGTAGCGATCGGAACCATTTCGAATAGCGCTCGTTCTTGTGCCAAAATACCAAATTTTGATCAAAATTTGTCAAAATTTGCGATATGTTGGTTGAACATCAAACCAAATGGACAGACGTTAGAGGGACAGACAGACAGACGGACAGGCGGAGAGAGAAGCTTGGATCTACTCATTTTAAATATAATAAACACTGTAACAAAAGTGGTGTAGGATATAAAAAGCACGCGAAAAAATTGCATTCTTTCCATCTCCCACAAAAATGGGATCACTACATTTTTTTTACATCATTGCAGACATTAAGGATTACTTTTCCTCTTTAGTTTTGAAACAAAAATTTTACCGTTTTCAGTTATTCTAAGCTATTCGTAATGTGTGCTTTCATATGTTTCGACAAACATATATGTCGCGTTCAATTTGCACTTTTGCGACAGAGTAGTATGAAATAAACAAAAAAAGGAAATAAGGAAATTAAATTCGGTCGGGATCGAACCTTTTGTACCCATCACCGTTATCCTATAAAAGACAAAATCAAGTAAAAGAACTAAATTTTCATGCTCTATAATATGAAGTGGATGTGGCTGATTTTTTCTATTTTCAAAACTAAATTTGCTGTCGCATAGGGGTGTGGGCGTTGTAGTCGCGTCCTTGGAAAAGTTTAAGTCACTTCCAAACTCTTTTGCATATTTGTTGGCGATATCTTCATTTTATTTTTTACTTCGTGGCGTTTTGTGATATTTCCTTTTGAGCGTTACAAACGCTCGGACAAAATTAATATACCCCTCATCCTTCTTTGATGGATATAAAAAGAAGGGATAGAATATCAATTTTGATATCGTATTTGCTAAAAATGAATTTTCCTCTTCTTTACATTTCAATGCATATTTATTTGAATGATTGCAAATTCACATAAAATTTGAAATCACTTTGTCAGACTACACACATATGAGGATCTCAATCGTATATATATATATATATAATAATTCGATGACTATAATGGAAAATTCATCTTTAACATATTCGTCAGAGTATTCAACAATAATTTCTACGCTGCAACGAATTGTTTTCATTCGTCGTGTTTGTACTCATCAAGAAGATTAGATGAATTCCATTACAGGTTTGTAAGGTATACATATGCACATGTACATATGTGCGCACGTAATTCCTTAAGCCAAAGTTAACTGTATTGTAATTACCATGAGCAACGAAATTATGTAACTTGATGCGGCTTGCCCATTTTGTTCATCAATTCGTAACGTAATTGTGATTTCTAAAATTTGGTTTGTCTTATAATCTTGCGGGGGGAATTAATGAAGAGTTTGTTAGCAGAGGTGGTTAACAGATCACTCGCAATTAGGAAAATTTCACAAATTGTCTTTAATAATAAATTTTCGTTTAAAAGATCTGATGGTTTAATTCTCTATTAGATGCTGTTAAGCAATTCCTCGCCTCGGTTGCGCTAAGTTTATTATCTGTTTTGCGTGTATGCTACGTAAACGTTACAACGATTGTATCTATAAATGCAAGAGTTTTAGATAGGCAATGTCATCTTGAATTTTTCCCCATTTTTAATGCAGGCCTTTAAATACATTTACTGTACGGTTGTTGCTGATCAGACGCGTGTACTGCATCAACGAATTCATGATTTTCTAAACAACATTATTCTGGGTAGTTATAGCGTGTAACTTAATCCGCTTTCTCATAGAAATCTGAATATTGGCACAACATATTTGTTACATGCTTAGTTTGTGGTTAATAATTGAGTTTGTGTAGGAAAGAGTTTGAGCAAAAAAAAATTTTTTTTTTTTAGTGCAAATGATTGCTCTAATCCAAACTTTAGGAGCAAAATAAGCGCAGTCAGTCCGTGCAGCAAGTTGGCGATAAAAAAACAGGTAACCTGTCAGAAGTATTTACTTGAAGATTTTCTCATGACCAGGTCTGAAACATTAACGTAAGAAATGAACTTGTTAGACCAGCTCACACGATCATAACTAACAAAAGGCTTTTAAATTTCTTTTTAAATTAAGGCTTCTTTATATTGAAATTGTTTACATTGTTTATATTGTCGCTCCAAATTTTTTACTTGTCTTCAACTTGAATGAAGTAGGAAGCCTAGGGTATATGAAAGCTTAGCATTTGATATTCCACGCAATACACTTTTGATTTCAAATTTATTTTTAATGGTTTGCAGCGATTTATAACAGAAGTTTTACAAACCGCTTTATAAATTCCAAATGCTTGATCTGTTTCTGACTTTGTGATAACTATGGACTCACGGCTAGTTTAAAAGGTTTTAATTCAAAGGCAATTCACTGATGTAGAAAACAGCAGCAGAGAATGGACCTTGTCTGGCAAATTATATCGTAAGATCAATTAAACGATTAAAGTTCAAATAACTGGCAAATTTTAATTTACAAAATTTGTAGATGATTTAAGTAAATTTTATGAATTTTAAATCAAAAGCGTAGCGCATAGGAACGAAACACTTCACATTTTCTATAAAGCAAAGCAGCTAAAATAACTACTGATACGAATTCTTTTCGTAAAAGTCGCTACAAACGATTATATGCATATTCAGATGATATAAGTCAAGTTTGCTAAACATAAAATGGCCCTTACGACAACCTAAAATTTTGAAAGAGCATTACGAAATAAATAATGAAGAAATCCGAAGCGTGATTTAACTTCTCATACAGCTTGCATTTGAAAGTAAAATTGCATTGAATAGAAAATTATTGAAATTCCATTTAATTATCTAAACGATATGAGATATTCAGTTATGTAAAAATTAAAGTGCTCTCTCTCTCTCTCTCTCTCTCTCTCTCTCTCTCTCTCTCTCTCTCTCTCTCTCTCTTTCTCTTTCTCTCTCTCTCTCTGGACATAAAATATTTTTCAAAAAAAATACTGAAGAGATTTATCAAAAAAAAATAAAAAAGTGGGAAAATTATATAAAGTCATGGCCGAATTTTTTACACTCGTCACAGTTACCCTAAAAAAAATAAAAAAAAAGCCAAATTTTTACGCTCTATAATATTGGGTGGGCGCCCGTACACTTTTTTCTACTCTAAATTAAAATGAAAATTTGTATGCGTTATAGAGGCGATGTTGCTTTATAAGTAACAAGCAGAAAACATGAAAAGTAAAGGCGTTCGCAGTTGTTGTTGTAGGCGCATCCTTTGACTGATTTGGGTCGTTTTCAAATTTTTATGCAAATTCCTACCCGATACCTTAATTTTCGCTAATGGAAGACCGTTTACCGCATACACCGCTTAACACACGTAATGTAGGGTGTACAAAGCAGGAAAAATTTAGCGAGTAAAAAATTAATAGTCAATAAACAAATGTTTTTTTTTTTTTTGTTGGTTATTGGTAATGGGAAAAATTCTTTTTCTAATTAAGTACATGAATTCCAATCTATTCGAAGCCTATTAAACGCATTATTATTTGAGTAATAAATACTTGCAAGTGTGTCCTGCACCTTGAGTTAATTGCTTCTGCAAATGTATTGCGACTAAAGAGGGGAAGCAAGTTATTCGACCATTCGCTGTTACCGAGAAATAGTGCAATTTACCATATCCCTGACAAAAGAGACGCGTTATTGAAAACCAAGTTCTATGAGAGTTATCTCTAAGAGAAATATTACCATTTCTGTAAATGCAAAAAATCGAGTCGTTCTTAGGATTGATTTTCAATCAAAAGTTAAATTCAAACTTGGATAAAGTTAACTTTCCATTGCACTCTAGCTGTTATTTAATTTCAGCTGGAAGATTTCTTCCAATTAACTACTAACTGGCGGGACAATTAAACGGCAACAGCGCATACTAACAAATATCATATATGATTAAGAAAATAGTAAACAAGCAAATCATTTATAATAGGAATATAAATCAATCACAATTAGAACAAGCACTGTTTTCAATATGCTAAACTATTCTTCCTTTCAATTGATTAACAGATAGATTGTTTAGCAGACGCTCTTAACTAGAACATCAATTATTTGCTTTTCAATGACCTACAGCTGGTGTCGATTATTGTCGTGATTGACTTCTTTTTCTGTTGTTTTACTCATTGTACATTTATTTATTATTTATAAAAAAAAAAAAATAAATAAATAAATAAAATAAATGATAATTCAGGTATAAAAAATTAAGAAAGAAAAAAAGCGTGTGGACAACTAGCACTGAGGCACATCCACAGCCGGTACAGATCCAAGTTGCAAATGAACGCCTAGAGCATTGCAAACGTGCAAACGCTTGCCAATCGCTAACAGTAAACAATACCAGATAATTTTCGAATCGTAGCGAGATGTTAAGATTGCAAGTTAGCTTAAATCCGACATAGACAAGCCGCGCGTATTAAGTAAGTATACTTGTAGCCTTCGCAGAGCCCGATAGTGAGACTAAGTGATGGCGTTATCGTTTGCGTTTCTGCAAGCAACTCGGAACGGATTAAACAGCTCATAATTATATTTACATTGACTCAGCTTCATGGAAAAAAAAGTGCCTAGAGAAGCGACTATGTATATTGAAGTTTATCTTACCAGGTAATGTGGGCTGTGGGTCGATAGTACCATTTATTAACTTAATCGAAAAGGAAAGACCACTAAAAACTAAATCTCCATTTCTCAAGTGATGATAACAGAAGCAGCCTATTTTCATGAAAAGGACGAGGACAGGTCCCTAAGGGCAAACAGCAACAATTGCTTTTGAACTGATTCTATTGAGTCTATATAACGCCAAACAGCAGCAGCATACTCAAGTATAGATCTAACAAAGCACTTGTATAGTCTTTGGACCATCACTCTTAATGAAACCAAGCGTGAACCTAGTTTTATTTAAAGAGAGCTCAATATGCAAGTTAAAACTTAATCTTTAGTCAAACAGAATCCCTAAATCGATTCATCGTTTTCCAACTTGTGCGAATCAATAAAATACTCAGTATTGAATGACTTGCTTGATTTAATTACATAAAATTTAACGAGCACCATGCAGCCAAATTATATAAGTGAATTTGAAGCTGATACGATTGCAATTCCAAGGAAAAGGAGGAAAATAGTTTAATATCGTCAGCGTATTGGGTCACTTTTTCGACCACTTACGATATGACGCCTTGCTTTCAAATGTCGCTATAGGGAAAAAAAATTGCATTTTTCAAAATCCTTCGACAATGCTCGCTGAGTAATAGTACTTCGTCGCCATTCCAATTGAAAAAATGATTCCGAATCGATCAGTACAATAGAAGAGATGAGTCTATCTTAAGCCCTTCTGAGTGTTCCGTACCTCTGCACATAGTTAATACACCCCCTTCCTCAGCGACGCACGTGGCACATGTTTCAGAGTATTTTCCATCGATAATCGCTATTTCTTTCATTTCTCAGCCAGGATATGAATTCCGCAGAAAGACAAACAACTGAACAGCTAAGCCTATTCACGAGAGCATCTTTGGGGTATTGGGGTAGAAGAACGAAAGGTTTGGTTGAGCAGATATGTTAGCAGAGCGTTGAGCAGAAAATGTAATGTCTGTCAAATGTAGCGATATGGTTAGCACCTTACAGTTCAGAGTTAACAATGCTTCCCCATGATCTATCTTTAGCATAAATGCAACTTTTTTCAACTCAGCTGCATCATCATCAACATCATCATCATTTACGCTTTGGATGTCCCAACACATGACAGTTCAGAGAATCCGTCTTCGAATTAAGTAGAAAAAGCGATGATTTTCTCTTCTGTCGATTTTTGGCTTAAAGGGGCGACTTGTTCAAAACTATTCGAAAAGTATTTGTTATTAAACACTTTAGCGGCATAACTTTATGCTATCGCGTAAAGCTTAAAGATGGAGAAGTCAGAGTTTTACTTAGAAACCGTATAGTACTTATTATACTATCTTATCGAAAACAGTGGAAACTTACTCGTCATTTTGATTGTCCTATATAATAAGCTATCATGTGCCAGACATTTCTTTTTCCTTTTAATTTTTCAAGAACATTTTCCATTTCCCTGTAAAGTCGTAAAGTAAAGGGCAGGCGAAGTAAATGAATACATTTTTGGGGCTTCAATAACTAATAAGGTTTGTTCAATATTTGATTGCATTTCATTTCGTATTTAAATGATTTCTCAGTTTATCTAAAATTTACTTTAGTTTTTTAATTCTGCAGTTCTGCAATTATATTAGAAATTTTCCAACTTTCATCGAATGAAATTGTTATATATGCTTATGTGGGTGCGCATGCATTGCCTGTTTTGCCATCAAATTATTTCGGTATAAATATGAAAACCAAATATTCTCTCACAAACGTTAGTCGAGTTCAATTAAAACAAAAAATAAACGACATTCAATACTATCCCAATAGAAAAAGTTAAGAATTGCTGCCTTTTCCCCAAAAATCTCACAAAATATCACTCAATCATGATATAAATGATTCAAATTATGAATCAGATTTTAGCTCGCAATATCCCATGCCACCTGCGGCACAAGGATGTATTAAGTTTGTGCAAATTTCCGCAATATTGAAAAGGATTTAAAGATCCAATCGATCTTTTATTATACCGATTTAAGTTGGTCTGTCCATCTGTCCGTTTTTTTTTTTTTTTTTTTTTTTTTTTTTTTTTTTGCGTACAGGCAGCAACTTTCGAGATATTTTGATGAAATTTGGTGGGCTGACTTGTTTCGCGTCGAAGACGAACATTATTAAAAATTCTTCGAATTGGACCACTTTTTCAATTACTGGCTTTTCAATAACGCCTTATTTTAGAAAATCGTTTTCTTTGTAACTGTAGGTAAGGTTCTAAGGTATTTCATTGTGGGTGGTAACGGTATTTTTAGCTGTTTTAATAATAATTTAAGTGATCTCTAAAGCAATATTCGGAGATTTTCGGAAATGTAACGATAGTTATCAATTTGTATTCAAGGATTGATTCTAAGGTCTAATTGTTTGATGGGTTAACCAAAAAAAATTAAAGAACTTCGGCAAACCGGCATTATAGTTTTTTTTTTTTTTTTTTGAAAGAATTGATAAAATAATAATAATAAAGCATATATAAATTAAAAAAAAAATTGAAAATAGCAGCTTTTTAATTTATAAAGTGGAAGACCGAGGAAGATATTATAATAGTTCAAATAACATAATTTCTATACGTTTTAAGATCATCTACAGTCATAGATGTAATCACTTTAGTTAGTTGAAATTTCGTCATAAAGATATTGAAAAAAAATTCGATTTTTATACATATATATAGTTTTGGCTAGACGTAGTCAATTTCTCTCATTTTTGTACGGATGTTATAGCACCGTTCATAAAACACACGTTGAATTTTTTATAAATTTATCTGGTATAGTTTATGAATAGTGTTTTTTTTTTTTTTTAGAAACAGAGGTGTTCTCAGTTCACGTGGTACTATAGGCGTGCCCTTCAACCGATTTGGCTCATTTTCTAGACGAACCTATGTGCGAGAACTTTCAATGTTTTGCGCCCAGGGGATTGTTTACAACGAGGATAACACAGAAAATCGATCCAGAATTTGATGCTGATCCAGAATGAATATACTTGCGGGTAAAAAATACTCTGCAGACTCTATGAATTTTCGTTAGACAATAAATTGTGAAATTCCACGTTTTTGAATATTTCAATTGATTTCAATGTGCGTGCGTGCCAATAATTGAACGAATTGATTGTATGATATAACAAGAATAATCATTGCCGAAGGATGAGGGTTGTACTCATTTTGTCGAAACGTTTGCAACGCTCAGAAGGACGCTTCAGATATCTTATTTTAAAAATGTTTAGAAATTTAAAACCTTTGTCCCCAGAATTTGCAATAATCATAAATTGATATTAATGGCTGCTGCAGGCTTCTGGTTAGGTTTTTTCAAATCGAGCCAATTTTTTATGAATGTTGAAATAGCGGTCGTAAGCCCTCGGAGCTACGTGAAGCACGTTCATTGAAATTTACGCCTTTCTATTGATATCATAAAATACGGGCGGACAAGCAAGTAGACATATAACTAAAAAACATTGAATTTCAATTTTGTAAAATGTATACTATGGACGTTAACGATATGAATGAGAAAACATATACATTGCTACGCTCGAATCGTGGATTAAAAAAATGGATCTTTCTTTGTTAAGAAAATTCTACAGAATTTTATCAAAATCGCTAGAAAATTCACATATTGATGAAGCATAACGAACAAGCTTTTAAATATCACGTACAGAAATATATTTGACTTGGGCCTCCTCCCATAATTACTGGCACATATTGATCCGTGCCAATGGTAACTGAGAGAAATCTTCGATATAAACTAATTATTAACTTCACTAACAGCTGCACCTAGCAATCAAATTCGATGTGAAAGAAAGACGTATTTGCTCGCGTCGATATGTGCTCACGATCAGAAATTAATATTAACCGTTGGCATAGAAGAATGCTTTTTTCTTTTCTTTCTCTCCCTCTCGGCTAGTCTCTCACGTGTTTATCGAAAATTCAATTCATTTTGATACAACCATTAAAAGAGTAAGGCCATCTGAAGCTGTCGAATACAGTATAATTATGCGTCAGTTCTGCGGCAAACTAAGTTTAATAACAGTAAAGAGATCACGTCCAGTTTGAAGAGAATGCTTGAAAAAAGAAAAAGTCACTGCAGGGAAGAAATCAGAAACGTCAGCAAGGTATAGTTATATGTTTGTATTGAAGCAGTTATACAGGTTTATGTACGCTAATATCACAAACCCATTGCAAAAGGCCCTTACACTTAAGAAAACGTAACCAAGAAGAAGAGTGCCTAACATTCGGAAGCAATTGATGAATTCTCTGAAACGCCTCTGATGCGATTCTATCCATTAAGCACAAAAATATTGTATATCTCCCGCGGTGAAAATAAGAACAAACAAAATGCCAAAGTTTTTTCAAAAATACCCCATCTCTCGTTTATTTCCTTAGGCTGTTTGCTGTATAAGTTATTTGCTCCTCTTTTGTTTGATATGTCAACTTGTCAGAGCTTACTATTTCATAACGTAGCCAAACGTAAACGTCTTTGCAACGTTTTTAAGATATTGGAATTTTTGTTTTAAATTAGCGTTTGGTTTAGTCTCACATAAAGTGTTTTCTTTTTTATTTATTTATTTTTTTTTTTTTTTTTTTTTATTTTTTTTTTTTTTTTTTTTTTTTTTTTTTTGCGAAAATTCCAGTATACTCAAACACTTGGCATTGTTTCTCTTTCGCACATAGCAGGGCGGTTAAGAAGTAAGCGTAATATCACGACAGAAGCCGTAGGTAATGACTGAAATTTAATAACTTACAAGCTGTTCTTAAGAACTGCTTTCACTTTGTGCCGTACGTGATGTCAGGACCTCGGTCTGACTGCTTTGCTGGTTGCTTTTTTCGTAAACAGGTCGCAATAGAACATAAATCGGCGAAAAGATCTTGCCGAGCAAACCCATAATAATAATAATCGCCCGAAAATTCTAATAACTTTGATGTGTCACTTGACCAACTGGCCAAGATTATTTTTGCATCGAAGTTTTTTTGAAGGCCGTTTTTATCCTTTTCAATATATTGTTTGCAAATGGCCACAATATGTGTGGAATATTATACGCACACAGTTGTAGAGTGTAGAGAAATTACACTTAAAACTTATTACGAAAACAGTGAACCTCCGAAGTACGTTTCGTGCATGTGGGATGAAGGTCATATTTGCTTGAGACAATTCGCAAATAATGTCTATCGTGTCCGTTCGGTGTAAAGAAAAAATATCCAATGTTCTTAAAGGTCTTTTAGAGGTAACTTTTGGGCATAATTTGTGGGCGGGAAGTGTCCCTTTTGAATATGAAAACGGCATTGCAATTACCGTCAATGAAGAATCCTACAGAAGCATGATTAGTAATTTTTTGTGGCACGAATTAGATAATTAATTTCACTTGGAAGATAGGTGATTTGAACAGATGGTTGCAACATTCCGCACAACGGCGCTATTGATTTATATGGAAAAGTAACTGAAAAAGCATTTTTCAGAATTTAATTTTTACCAAAATCGACACTCGTTCATTCACATGGAAGCATTTTTCAATAAAAACAAGTAAGAACACTATAGCCGAGCTAGGCCGACGATTATATGCCATACACCAATTCGCCTAGTATCACTATTCGTTCGTTTTATTAATAATACATCAAAAATTACGCATTAGTTCCATGCAAAAGCTTTACTTTTCATGAAAGCTTGCAGTTTCCGCGAATATTATTATTTTTCAGTTCCCATCGTAGAAAGCTAGAAATTACATTTTCCCTTCGTATAAGGGCTTGCTTTTTATGATAAACCCTATATGCGTTAGTCTCTAAAAAATATACCTATGTGATCTAAATTCCCTGCCGTTATTGTCTTTGCTAAATTAATCGTGTAGATCAATTTTCATCAGATCTTTATTTGAATTGCTTACTGTTCATGAGAAATCTTGTATGGAATGGCGTCGCACATCTTTCATATCAATTAAAAAATGACGATATGCTTCTAATGAGGAAAGTTTATCGAAAAATTTTGCAAAATTGCAATTGGGAGTGGTCGAAGAAGTGCACCATCCCGAATCATTTTCAACAGCGGTCTGGTGCAAAATATCGCAAAAATTGCGACCTGTAGGTAGAACTCAAATTTACATAAACAGATAGCAGGCGGATAGATAACCTAATTTACTGAATCGATCGCTATATACGTTAAGCGTTTCTGAGTGTTCTGAGCGCACGTCGGCACAGACTTAATGTACCTTGTACCGCAAATGGTGTAGGGCATATTCTGCATGTCGCAAATGGAATATTAAAAATAATGACAATGGGGCTATTTTTAGGGTGACAAATATAATATAGAAAAAAACATGAAACAAAAATAGGAACAAGTTTGCATTTGGCGTCAGAATACTGCACCAATTTAAGAGGTCAAGCGAATTTCTGTTCTTTTTTTAAGTAAACATTAAGAACCAATAAATTTTAATTGCTCATAAATCATTAAAAAAAAAAAATGTTAATGAAAGCAATCAAAATTAAAAGCTGATCTACATGTATAAAGGCTTGCCCTGGTGATAAAGTGAGCGCCGTTATTATGTTAAATGTTAAAATGATATCAAAAGTAATGCCACGAAAACAATAAATCAAAATGTAAAATGCACAAAGGTAATGAATTGACCGGAATGGCGATAAAAGCCAACCAATAACACTAACGAGGAAACAGTAAACTAAACACATTAAATTAAATTAAAACAAAATTCTTAAGGGGAAAATAGTCAACTTATTTAAAATATTAAATGATGAATGTTAGCCATCTATCACTTATAAAAATTATGACAACTATTTTCGATCTGAATGTAAAATTTTACATCGACTAAACATCGTAGACATAGAAGGAGGATCGCTGAGTTTTTCTTCAAGTGAGAATAGGCTAATTGGCCTAATTAAAACGAAACTATCATCGTAACGATTGCAAGAGTTAAGATATTAAACTGAAATTTTTCAAATATATTTTCAAGAATCTAGACCAGGTAGGCAATCGTCTTTAGTCTAGTAAAAACGAAGCGAATTTCTTAATACTAGAACTATCGACGTTTTGCATTTACCTGTTTTTACCAAACGGCAAATGCAGGTAGGAAGCTGAAATTTCGCACAAGGGTCGCTTGATCGATTAAAAATCCAATGAATAGGATTAGACGATATACGCGTCCACCATAAATACAAAAAAACTAAAACCACCTCGAACTCCGATCCTGTAAAGGCATTTCAGAAAGCCTCCTGCCTACCTAATGTTGGTGCAATTCATCTGCATCTCTGGTTCAAAAGTGACTTTGAGTGCTTGACTAATGCGCCTACAATTAAAGATGAAATTTTAATTCCAATTCATTTCCAATTTATTTCTTTATTTATTATTAGAGTAAATGAGAAATAAATTGGAGTCACAGTTTTATCGCCAATTGCGCCGTAATAATAAATCGACTGCGACTATTTTTGGACTGAACGAAGGAAAATGATCGCGACGAACATTTGGGGTCAAAGACTTCAAGAAATATCTGCACGGTATCGATCGATATAATCAAAAATATGAAAAAAATGTCGGCCTTTTTCCGAGATTGTTTCAACTTCTTCCATATTGTAGAGGGCCATAAAAACACATCATACCTAATATTTAACCACACATTCTTAATCGATCAACCACATACCACATTTCAAACTCCTATCTTCACTTTCACACTTGTGACAGTTTCGCAAAATTAGGGGATCAAATTATTTCCTTTTAGTATGTACAGGTATAAGGAAAACGTCGGTAGTTTTAGTGTTAAAATTAACCTGCTACGCATAATAGATGCTCGCACGTATTCTGACTTTTTTTTCACTTGAAAGAGGCATTTATTGGGAAAATTTGTCAAAATATATATATATCAATCGAAATATTTTCCATCATTTTCTATAACTTCTTCCCGTCTTGCTGACAACATGGCGAGACGCTGTCGAAAGAGCGTTATTGGCTTGACAACGATCATCTTGATCGACTCATTTTCACACTTTTTCAGCATTTCGTAACGGCGTCATAGCCAAGCCATGGTGCGTAAAATTGAACAAGTGATAATCAGAAGGTCTCGACAGAAGAATTCTTCAAATCACATAACAAAACTAATGAATGTCGAAAACGCAACTTTGTGCGTTCTTTCATTACTGTCTGTATACACTAAGTAACTTAATAATACTATATGGGAAAATGTCATTTTATGTAAAGAAATGTCAAAATCATCGAATTTAACCGTCGTTACATAACATACAATGTACAATTAATAGTTCGTATTAGCTTATCAGTTTCACTAATGGGTGGCGCTAATCAAAATGCATGCCAGCATAATATATGTATGAACAATCTTAACAATCTGAAAATGTATGAGTATTGCCTGTAAACTTTTGCCATTATCGGATAACATATGGATGCCCTCGCGATATAAACTTGAGTGTTTGGAGGCGAAATAGCCATCGGGTCAATTTTTGCACATCTTCGCAATTCACCTGCTAAATATGACTGCATCGATCTCAAGAAGCGGTAATCGTATGTTGGAGATCACTGCCTACTATTCGTTCTTTCCAAGTTTTTTGTAGCTTACGACGTTTTCCTACCAAGCCAATAAAATTATTTTCGCAACTTTAGTTGCAGTTCTTTCAAGGTTAAATCCAGATAAAAATGCAGAAAAAGGCGATTCTCTTCCACTTTGATATACGCTGAACGATAGCTTGTAGGCAATTGAAACTTATAGCGTTCAAACGTGACTCTCCAAATTATCTAGATCGGAAGTTTGATGATTGAATGAAACGTGTCTTGGAATTTATTTTTACACCTAATATAAAATCGCGTATTTTTATACTTGAGTGTAGCAATCGAAACCATTAAAGTAATACGCGTTCAATATCTGCTGGCAAGCATAAAAGTGTTCGTTTAGAGGTATCATACACGCCTAAGTACTACATTTTTGCACATGAATATTCATATTATGTTAATGAATAATAATAAGTAAGAAAAAATAACGCCAGTTCAACGCTCATTAATGTTAATGTTAATTTTTATCCGTCACGAGAACTCTATCATAAGTCAGAAATCCTTCTAAGCCTATAAACCTAATTTAGATGGCTATGCACATACGCACCTATATATAGTACAAACGTACTATACGTATATGTTGTTTAACATTAAATCCTTTACGATATTTTATTTTGCTTATAACAGTAATGCTTACATTTATGATTAACATAGAAATCGTTCCACGAACACGCAACGACGACTTATTACAAGGGGTTGTAAATTCAAAAATAAAGAAATAAAAGAAAAACAAAGGGAAAGAGATTTTGCCATTTACCCCCATCCCTTACGAGTGTTGTTCAAACATAACTAACTAACTACATATTTTACATAATTATAATTGCAGATCGCCCGTAAAATGCGTGCATGTGAAAGTTGATTTCATTCGCTGAGCTGCTAATTAATGATAAACATGTAAAATTGAAAACTAGCACAAGCCTTAATGTTTGTATCGGTAATAATGTCGGTGATGTTGATAGCGGCGGTTATGTCTTTGTGCTGGCGGCAAGTGGTTTAAACACTTTACACTCTGTTGCTCAAAATGTTGTTTTTGTTCTTTATTTATTTATTTATTATTATTATGTTTTTTTTTTTTTCGTTTATTTACGATTTGTTTTGTGCTGTCCTGCGTTTCATTGATAATAAACATGCACCTAACGGTACATTTGACTGCCGGTACACATGATGTTAAAATGTGTAGACTACACAGATTATTCGAAATATTGTTACACACTTGCACCGCACGCCACGCCACGAAACGCAACGCAACGCAACGCAACGCAACACCACACCATCATCATTATTATCATCATTAGCGTTATTGTTGGGATAATTGCATGCAACTATGTGATTAAAAACATAAGGTGTATAAACAGATATGTGGTGACCTTAATGACAGAGTATTGTATTTCATATTTTGAAATAATTTTTCCTTTTCCTTTTTTCGTTTTTCCGTTTTTTGGTTTTTTTCTCTTTTTTTTTTTAGTGTAATCAATTAAACGATCTTGTCCAATAATACACTAAAAGGTGTATTTTGCTTTCATTCATGAAAAATTGAAATTTACTTCAACTTTTGCTAGATTATGTTTAAAATTTGTTGTTGTTATTGCTATTATGCTGTATTATTGTTGGTTTGCTCAAATTTTATTTTAAAACTTTCTTTTCATTATTTATTTTCTTCGTCAAGTCTTGTGAAAAGTGTTTGCTAACAAGTCGCAAGTTTTTTATAGCAGCTAACTGCACTGGATAATTAATGATAGCAACAAGTTTTGCTTTAAATGCTGTTAATAACATACCTTATGGCGTCAGATCTCTTATTACACAACTATGGCAGCCTTACTATGTTCGCTACATACTTCACAGTCTATAGTAAAGTTTCTTTTCCGTTCCTTTTCTTTTTTTTTTTTTTTTTTTTTGTTTGTTTTCTCTTGCAAAAATGAGATGATTCTATGCCTTCCGCCGTCAACAGAGTTTACGTTTGTGTTCGTGACGTATGCACTCTGTGTAGTTTATTAAATTTTCGAAAAGAATAAAACTTTGATAATTTACATTTTATATTGTTGTTACAAGAATGTTTCTTCGTCTTTTAGTTTTATCCCTCCCTACCCACTTTTTTTGGAAACTTTAAAAAAAAAAAAAAAAAAAAAAAAGAAGAGAACCGATTGATTGACTTGCTTTTTGCTTTTGCAATTTCGTATCAGTAAACGCATAGCCATTTACTTACATGTCTTTAAAATTTAGAGAGAAACACATATCTTTCCCATTACGTTCGTTCGTTCGTAATATCCGTAGAAGGGCGTATTAGAGATTCCAAAATGGAAGATACCATCATTGATCACTTTGAAATTCTTAGCCAACCCAACCAAGCTCATCAGGACTGTGAGCACAAATATGTAACGGAAATGTATATATTTTCATCATAAGCTAAATATTCGTATAATATAGTGACGGTAGGAAAGAAGTAATGAATGAGAAAGATATAGAGATAAAGAAGCGGCCGCACCGTAGTGATTATGTGCAACAGTAAGTAACCAGTTAAGTTGGTCCGGGTCTCTCTGCACCATTTATTATATCATTTTCTGATTATCTTTCTCTTTGATGTCTGTCTCTCCAAATATATTCCTGTGTTCAAGTTACAAATCAAAATTTTCGTAATAAATTTGAATTAAATTTTATAAATTATTATTTTTGACTCAAGGACGAACGCTACCGAAAATGGTTTGGATCGGTTCACTTTTTCGTGTACTCCCCATTTTACTGCCCTATTTATAAAAATCGTTGTACGGCAAAAGTTGTAATTTTCAAAATTTCTCGACAAAAGTGGCTAAGTAATAGCATTTTGGCATTCGAAATTAATGTGGAAACTTTGGGCCGGCTGGGACAATTTTTTGAACCACCTCTCATTTAACGACAACTAAAGTTCGTATGACAAAAAGGTATAATTTTCAATGATTCATAATGAAAACCAGATCCTAATAGCAATTTAAGATAAAAAAATAAACTGTACCAAATTTGTACCACGTACGCCCATTTTTTGGATCCTACCCTACGTAAGGATTTTCATGAAAATTTTTGTTTTTTTGGGCAGAAAAGTTGAAGATTTCATATTTCATGACGAAAACTGATCCATTATAGTAATTTTACATAAAATTTAACTGTGCTGAATTTGGAACACGTACCTCAATATCTGAACAATCATTCTTGCGAAAGATAACAGTGTATTTGCAAAGAGGTCAAATTTTCAATATGCATTAATACTAAGTTGATATAAAAACAGGATATAATTTTTGTCATCTATGGCAAAAATAAAAATTATGTTAGACAATGTCGTTCTGGCCCGACTATTATGTTTTCACTCGTTTTAACCTTAAGCCGGGGATATCGAAAATTCGTTACACAACCGCATAATTGTCATTGATGTATTTTTGTGATGAACAGATGAATGAGCAAACCTTTCCACCAGCCAGAGATGGTCAATTTTGTTATAGCGCCCAGACAACGCACAGCAACCACTATTGTTTGATAAGCGATTTTAAACAGATCTATATATGCATTTTTCTCCGCCCGTCTCTGTTCAGCGACTTTTTCAACGTTTTGCTGGTTTTTTGCTTAAGTTTCGTCACTATTAAGAATGACTACAAAAATTGCAATTTATTAAAAAATAAAAGAACGCAATCAAATATTAAATCTATTTAAAGATAAATTTTATTATATTATCCGACTTTTCGAAATCGCAAACAAAATTATTGTTGGATTGCGGGAGCGAGTAGGCGAAGGATCTCGATAAATGTCAAGTACGATGGAGTTTTCAATAAAGCAAATAGCTTAAGATGCTAGCGCTTTAAAACTTTGCTCTTTCAATTTATTTACTTGGCTAAACGAATTATAATAGTAATAAGAATTTTTAATAAGAGTGGAGTGAAAGATAGTAAACATATCATCCTATGAAAAGTTGTGTTAAGAGCAAACGTGGTTGGTAACGAAAAGAGTAATATATTAAGTGAAGTGAATATCATGAAATCACTTTTGCTGATTCTTTTCTTCTTTTTCCTTGACAAAAGAATTCATTTATTGGCTTGTAGTTTTCTATTACTATAATTGTTATTTCTTAGAAATTTCTACATTTAAATTTGTTTTCTTTTTGTAGAATAAGTTTACACAGTAAACAACAAGAGCGATGCAACGAAAAAAATTTAATAAAAAAGAGCAGCAGACATTTTACACGGCACATGTCAATATAAAAATAGCATATATAACAGCTCCTACGGATATTGCTTATTGTAATAAACATTCAATTTATTGATAGTTTGCAGATTTTTTGCAAGAATTCTCGGATAGAAATCTATTTAAAGGAACTGAAAGAGATTGTTTCGATGTTTCTTATCTTTGATATCGCTCACCGCTCATAAATAAATATTTGTACGAGACTGTGCCGGCCATGCTGTATGAAATTTTACGATAGCTAAGATATTGTCTGTCACATCATCATCAAGGCATCAATTTTCAAAATTTCTCGGCAAAAGTTCCTAAGTGGTAGTACTTCGGCATTCTAAATTGGTATAAAAACTTCGGTCTGGTTGATGTAGTTTTTGAACCCCCCTCATATAAAAAAAAAATTAAAGTTAATGCGACAAAATGGTATAATTTTCAATGCTTCACAATGAAAATTATATCATAATAGTAATTTAATATAAAGTATTTAACGGTGCCAAATTTGGACCATTTCGACCTACTTTTTTGGATCCTATCCCAATGAGGATTTTCATGAAAATAGATCCTTTGCAGAGCAAAAAGGTCTAGGCTTTAATATGTGGTGATTTTTCGATCCTTCCCTATGTAAGGATTAAACTTGTGCTACACTAGATTGCCTTTTGGGCCAGCTTCCCCATAAATACGCACGTAAAAAATATGATTTCATATAGAAAAAAAAATATAATTTTTGTATACTATAATTAAAATAAGAATTGCGTTAGACATTGTGGTGCAGGGTATTTAATTGTCGGCTATATCCGACTATAATGTTCTCACTTGTTTTTAAATTAAATTAATACGATTAGAATTTCATGGTATCTACTTGTTTATACTCTACACCACTTGCAGCACGAGGATACGTTTCTGCGGACGTACGCAATATCCAGAATGATTTGAAATAAACACCACGATAGCGTTTGTCTGTCTGTTCGTCTGCCCGTCCGTATGTCCATCTGGCCTTTTCCTTATGTTCAATCTATAGTTAGCAATTTTTGAGATATTTTAATGCAATGATATTGCTGCACTGACATATTTCAGCCCGATGGCTGGGGTTCGGATCGGATGACATTTTCGACCACTTGCCATATAACACCTCATTTTGAGAACTTGTTGTGTGAAAAACAGCATTCAGCGATGTAGGATATTTAATTGCGGCTCGTGTCCCACTATATTGATTTCATTGGGTTTTTTTTTTTCCTTTTAAAGAAAAATTATGACATGAATTAGTTTTTGTTATGCGTTAAGAAAATTTGCATTTGTTATAAATTCTTTATGATTTCCCTAAATAAAGAGAATTTTTGCACAAATTTAATTGAAAGTCAATGCAATTGGCAAAGCGCTTCACATTAAAATCGAAAAAGTGTAGAAAAAGACGAACTAAGAAATCGTAAATTGTTTGCTACATTACATATTATGCAATTGAATGTATACAAGTATGTGTGATTGCTATAAACAGTAGTTGCATTTGAAGCAGTAAAGCAATTGGCGAAAGACATCTTGGCCTTAAAAAATAAAAACAAGTCAAAAAAGCTATTTAGAAAACAACATTAAAAATTGTAATATAAAAAATCAACAACAATAATAATAACAGCAAACTTAGCAAACATAAATAAAATAAGAAAATTTGTCGATGCATTCGAAATAGAAGAAGAATTTTCTTCGACTATTTCTTGCTTTTCTTTTCTTCGAAAGCACTTAAATTGGCCTCAAGTTAGCACAATACAACATACATTAGCGTCATCATCGTCGAGATCTTCATCATTGTTATCGTTAAACCGACATCTAACAAATACAAATGAATTGTATTTCATTTCAAAAAAGATAAAAAAAATTATACGAAATAAAACATACAGTGAAGAAAACAAGAGAAAAAAAATGAAAAAGAAACCAATCAATGTTGCGCATCAACGAATAGATAAAGCAACATTTTGCTAAAAAAGAATTAGCAGCAAGTGAACGCAAACCCGTCGACCCAGCAAACAATAATGGAAAAGTAACTCTTGTTCAATTGTGTGCGGATTCTCTAGCGAGAGACTTTTCGACTATCTCAGCTTTTCGTTCCTTTCTATCCCTTATTTTTCTTCTCCGGTTTTTTTTTTTTTTGCTATAGATTTTAACAGGAAACGTCAATATTAATAAATAAAAATCGTGCATTATTATATATATAAGTTTTACTATACATTCGGGCTCAATTTTGTTAAAGAGATAACGTAATCTGGAATGGTTTGAAAAGAATATACAAATATGTTAAATGCCGCATAAGTGACGAAGTCAACAAATAAAAATAAGTCAACAACCAAATAACAAAATAATTTCCGGTATATTTCTCCCTATCATTCTGTCCAGAGTGGTACGTACATTAAACTGAATTATATATGCACACGCCTGGTACAATCATTTGCTCTAAATACGTTCTTCTCTTGGGAACGTTACGTGCGACCAGTGATGCAATTGAGCCGAAAAACAGCAAAGCCATTTTTCAACACAATGACTGTTGGTGCGGCGGTGTGGCTAAGCTCACCAAAAAAAAAAAAAAAAAAAAACAAAACAAAAAAAATCTGAGCACTGAACTGCAATGCGCTACATTCCCACTTGTATTTACCGGACATACTCTTACTTATTACGTGCTTCAGCAAAGCTTTTATTCTTATGGCGGGAATAAAAGAAAAATCTTAGCTTTAAACACACAGTTGTCTTTCCAGGTCGCAATCGATGTAACGGCTGTGCGATGGACGGAACGTTTTTAAATAAAAGACCACGTGCGATGATTATCCAAAGTAAGGCATCGTCTGGGAAGTGGTCGAAAAAGAGGTCCGATGCCAACTATTTGCAATAGCGTTCGGCCTTGGGCCCAAACACGCCAATGTACTAAATTTCATCTTAATATCTCAAAAAGTTCGGCCTGTAGGGTGAATACAAGAGAAGGAAACAGACGGCCGGACAGAGGAGACCAACAAGATTAAATCAATTCAGAAAATGATTCTAAATTCGATCGATATAATAAAAGGTGACTCTATCTCAATTCCTTCTACGCGTTGTATGTGTCCGTAAATAGTGTAAGGCATAAAAGTCGGCAAAAACTTATTCATATTTTTAATGACCATAAGTTATTTGCATTTTATAAACTGTTTTGATAAAATATTATATTATATATATAATCTTTAATAATTTTCTGATCGGTGTACAAATCTATTTAATGTATTCGTTAACTTTGTAGATGTTTTATTTTAATCTTTCCATTTTCAATATTGCCTTAATACTACACACAGCCACACACACACACACACACATACACACACATACACACACATACACGCAGAGACCCTTCAACATTTTTGTTGCTAGAGTGGGCTGCAAAAAGGAAAAAAAATAAAAAGCAAACTTAATATATGACCTCTGAGAAATCTCTATTTAATCGAAAATCTTAAGAAAACTTCGAAAACAAAAAGTTTATTCGTTTTCGTTCATATGTTTACGACGAGAGGTATACTACTTTCATCATTTCGTTTACCGCACAAAGAAGTGGACAACGCAAAGGGTAAAACATTTCCACACATAATCGATTTGAGCTTTCGTCCGCTTAACATAGAATATTAAAACTAGAGCAAAACACTTAACTGATTGTTTGTGGACGATGCCTTGTGGTGCCGCAACAGGATTACAGTTTACAAATGTAGAAAATAAAGTCAAACAATTTAATCGTATTTACATTATATGAGCGGTTCGCCAAGGTTCTCCACTACCCTGAGGTTAAGGTACATTTTCACACCAAAAAAATAAATTCGAAAAATTTCGAATTGATCAGTGGCATTATAAGTATAAGAAGATGCAACCAGTCTTGCATCTACAATTCAGGGTTCACTTAGAAAGTGAATCAATCTCTATCAGAGAAGTGTCTTTCTGTAAAGACTTCAATTAAGAATTTTGAAAGAAAATTTGAAACGCTCCGTAATTCCCATATGTAAGCAGTTAACTTGAAGTCTGATCTGCTAGTCAGTCGCACATCCATCGAATTTAGAAAAGATTCGCTTGAATATCTGAACTTTTGAAAAACCGACGATTATCATTATCGTTGACGCTTATGTTCTTATGTTCGATAAATAGCGGAGGAGACAAGGAGTAGATAATAAATTAATTGATTTTGCTAAGGTCCACTCTTTAAAAAACTAAATTACGGAAGTATATTGCAGTTGGGAGAAGCACCTTTCTTTTGATAAGGGAAACTAGAATTAGTTACACAAGCCCGTACGAAATTTAAAAATTATATTACAATTTCCTCAATTGCTATAATAATAATAAAATTTTAGCATATACTTAAAGATATTATAAATTTGATAGAAATGTGCGTAGACAATATGTAGATAATTAATACATTGAACGTGCATAATGCTTGGCAAATACTCATGCAACTTGGACAGCTATCTTAGATTCGAGATCTTGGCGTTTTTCGTAGATCGTATGTTTAAAATTGTATTAAAACGTGGGTGAATTTTAAGGGCACACGGCCTAATTAAGTTGAAATTTCTTGCAATCTTCCAAATACGAAATCAAATTACGTGATGATGTTATGTGTCAGTGGATACGACTGCATTTTGCAAATTTTCATTGGATGAAGAAAAATTGAAAATATGTAAATGAAATTTTCATTTTTTTGTTTTTGCTTCCATTGAATGAAAAAGTTAAAATTTTTCGAATATTCTTTCTGCACCTTGCAAACTTTCTGATTGACTTAATTAGAATTTTATACAAATTCTGCATAAATATTCTTAAAAACCAAAACATATATATATATATATATAGTATGTATACGCAGTAGATTACGTATAAATTTATATTTTGGCGCAATAACAATAAAAAAGAACTGCAAACTATTTATTTCAACGAACAAACAAAAGCTTAATTAACAAACTCTGTTAGAAATAAGTAAGAAAAAGTTATGCACATTTTGAGTCGAATCTTTCAAGTCGAGTCGACTATCTGAAGACAAAAAATATGACAATCATTTAATTTATTCTTAAAATTGGGTAGTGTGTTTCATTCATTAAGCAAAATCCGCCCCCCTCCTCTATCTAATGAACAAACTTCAAATATTGCTGCGATAATAACAGCGCATCTTCTTGCCGCCATCACATGCCGTGAAAGCAGTTTTTGCTACGGTTTCGAAGTCATTACCTGTGGTAGTACTAGTTGGGAATTTTAAGAATTTCTTCAATTGAAATTTCGTTAATCCATTTCCGTAAGCAATTCGGGCAATTTTTTACCTCTTAATAATAATTAATTTACTTGAAAAATTTTATTCAATAAGGATTTCAATAGTAAACTATTAATTAGGATAATTTCCTTAATTAAGAATACGGCTATCGGTTGGCCCCTTTCGAACCATACGTTCAAGAAGCGACACATCGAACAACAAAATTAACATGCTTCGCATACTTCGTCATGGCGAGTATCAAAATACTGCAAAAGAGCAGTAATTAAAATTTGTGTATTGCCAAAAAAAAAAAAAAAAAAAAAAAAAAAAAAAAAAAAGAGGAAAAAAGAAGAAAATGTCAGTCAGTTTTTCCGTTAAATACGTTTCGTAAACGCTTCAGGAAAGACAACGTGTTGTGTCTTGAAAACTGCATACACCGAAGCGATGCTCCCATGTTTTATTATTTAAATGAATTTTCATTTTATAGTTTTCATTTTCGTTGCTTCCATTCCTTTTATTATTAATTTAAGTTTCGTAGCTCTATTTACGTTAAAAAACGAGGACTTTTTCCCCTTTTTTTTTTTTTTTTTTTTTTTTATTAGCACAATTTGATTCTTTCAAACGGAAATTATTTAAAATAATAATAAGCGATTTAAAACTGTTAAATTAAAAACTAAAATGTTTTAAAGTTAATGCTTCTTGTGCTCATTGCACTGCCGTAATTGTTTATTGCGTGCATTGCTCCTCTCTCTCTCTCTCTCTCTCTCTCTCTCTCTTTCTCTTTCTCTGATAGCTCTATCAGAATAATGCCGTATCGTAAATTCTTCAAAATTGATCTGAAGGTATATTGAATGCAAAATTCACGAAAGAATACGTTTTTAATTGAAAAGAAATAAAAAAGAAAAGCCCAAGATTCATAAGAAAATGTCGCGAAACCATATGCAAGAAACAGAGTAAACAAAACGTTTTATGGAAGCGTAATTATTCTGTTCGATAATTATGAAAATTAAAGCAGCGCTGCTCCCTCATTCAAGCTTTTACTTAAAACATAATATATTATGAGCACATATTTCCACTTAACATAAAATAATCGAAGAGCAACATAGGTAGTCGAAAAGATAAACAAAGTGACAAACATCAAACATTCACAGAGCTCACAGCACATACAACATTAGGGGAATGATTTCAAATTCTCAAGTTTTTGCTAATTGCTGGTGAAACCATTAATCGATTATGTTAATTGTGCTATTTAAACGAAGGAGTATAAAATTTTGAAAATTTCTTGTTCGAGTTACACTCTACACCAATTGTCGTGCAAAGCTCTATTAATTTTGTGTAGATGTCTATAGCATCCGGAACGATTTGAGGCAGACTCGTCCTTTATTATAGCACTTGTCTGTCCGACGTAATCTCTTGTATGGGTGTTGGCCGAAGGACAAACGCCATTAAAAATAGTTCGGTTTGGACGACTTTTTCGATAGCTTCCGATTTTCGAAAATAAAGTGTTATATGGATAACTGTGTGACGGCATAGGGTATTTAATGGTTATTATGCTTCTAGTAGACAGACAGAGCACACTTTCACATCGATGAATTGATATCTGACCGAGAATATATGTTCATTTCATAAGTTTCCCATACGCACTGTATGTTTTACAAACAAACGCTTCTTAACATCGTAAGTATTGGGAAAAATTTTGAGCACCCTTCGTTTCAGCAAATATAGGTAAGAATTTTTCCTAATTACCCGCTCTAAACTATAGATGACGAGTCTTTTTTCGAAAAAATTTCACTCGCAGTCAATATTACTAATCTTCAGTTCCAAATGTAAAGACACCAAGTTGTTTAACACTTAGTTGGTAATCATTAAATTTGAACAGTCTCAGTGAACGTATAAAATTTGATACACTGACACATGTTAGCCCACTAGTGAGACGTACTGAAAATAGGATGAATCGCACTTCTTACATAACCTCCTTCTTTGAAAAAAACTTAATATGAAGAAAGAATTTGGTGTTTTGAATGCATCTCGCCGAAGATCGATGAAAAGTAAAATTTTGACATAGAAGTAAGTATGGAATAGGAGCAATTTTTAATATACTCCCATAATAAATCCTTCCCTTTCTTTTAAAATTTCCCCTTTGCCGCCTTTATACAACGACAAAGTCTAATTTCTAATATTTTATGATGAAAATTTGTTGCGGTTTTATTGACTTGGCATCTAAATTTATCGACCAAATTGACCTATTTTTCGGATACATTAGCTTTTTATATAACTTCTCAGGGGAGCTAAGAGTTTACACAGTAATAAAGTTTTGGTATTTTATTGGATGAAGTAAATATCTAAGAGGTGTAGGGTAATTAAAGGTCGGACTCACCTTTCTTTCTAAATAATTTATGGTGCAAGAGCTTCTTTGCCAACTATTACTGATCAATACTTTGTTAAATTTATATGCGTTGATAGGCGACTACGTTGAGAAAGAAAGAATAACCGTGAAGTTGTGGATCGCGCTGATGAGAAAATGAAGAGCACAACCTAATTTACAATGTGACTGATCGAATTCAATTTGAAAGCGCCATTCATCGTATAACATTTATTTAACGACCGTCTTTTTGGTTAATTACTGCAACAGATCTTTTATTTGGAAAAAGTCTCCGCCCAATCAATATGAAAGCCGCGCTATATTTCTATCCTGCTTAACAATAACAATAAAATATCGGGTGGCAAAGCTGAAAAGAGACCGTATGAGCTGCTAAGACGAATATCGGAGCAGTCGACCGAATAAGAAACCCATACCGGACATGATGAAGAAAATTCATTCATAGCGGTATTCGCTAACCATTGGATGAAAGAACAGAACCTAGCAGACACGGTAAGCAATGCAAAAATTTGCTTTACATTCCCTATTGACTGGAAATTTGCGTTTGCGCGCAATGGAACGAAAATTTTGCGAAGATTTTTCAATCGAATGCTCAGTGAAATTTCGCAAAAACAAACTCGAGTTTTGGCTCCAATTCTTAACCATGTATACAGCATCAGTCAATAAGTTTCCATCTGACCCGAAATAGAGTTGGAAGAAAGCAAAGACCTTGATCTGCGGTTAGCAGCATTTGATGCATAGTCAAAATTATAGAATGGATTATTCGAAATGCTTGCTTCCCTACACCCATCACTCGCCAAATTTAGTTCATTTAAGATATTTTCTCTTTTCTTCCTAAAAAAAACGAACCTAAGGCGAAAGATTTGCAAAAATTAGATAATGGAATCTGCGTTGTGAGTTTCTGTCCCTATTTTACGAAGATCGATAGTTCGTACTATAGTTAGAGCACCGAAGCTTACTACTTACGAGACTGTCCTAAGAAATACAAATATTGTTTTCAAACTTTTTATGGTTTCTTTGTCAATTCGGGTAATTTTGCGATTATCTTCGTGCAACTTTAGTGAAACTTCTGCAAGATATCGCAAGCATTTGTACAAAATTTCTAATCGATATCAACGTTTTAGCAATTTATTTTTTATTTATCTTATCTTTACCAGCTCAGCCAAGCATGTAGGGTACAATTTCAAAAAACTCTTATAACAACAAGACGATGAAAGGATAGATCTAATTAATTGAGCCCATATACCTCTTAACAGTAGTGTGTAATCGACAGTAAGTTATTGTGATGCCTAGTCTGCACTTTATGTTTGGACTGAACCTTGGAAAGACCGTCCCGACCTTGGGTGAAATAACCCGATCGGCATTCTTGTTAATTGTTTCTATCGCTTGAAAATTTTCATCATAATTTTTATAAATTTTTTTGGTTTTTTTTTTTTCTTATTTTTAAGTCTTGCAACGTTGTACATGATTTACAAATTACTCGGAAACAAAACATTGAATTTAATTTGCATTCTGCTTTCAATTACAAACTCCAAAGGCGTGTAATGTATTTTATATAAATAACATATTCCGAAAATCATATGGTGAGAAATTATTTCTTATTTTAGAACATGATGATATAAGCAATTGTAGATTGGTTTAAATATGAATCGAAAACTATAGCTGAAAGAGAGAAACATTTATTACATATATATATATATTATTTTATTAGCTTTATATACTTTTTGCATAAATTAACCTATAAATGATTTCTTAATATTTTCTCTTTATTTGAAAAACAATATAAATAAATTTTAAAATGAATAATCAAAAGCTTTAAAGCGCATTAAATATTTGCATCAGTTATCTGGTGCAACATAAGTGTTTTTTAGAAAAATCATTTTTTCAAAAAATATTTTTATAGATTTATTTTTATTTATTTATTTATTTATTTCTCTTTCCTTTGTTTTTTTTTTTTTTATGATCTGTTATTTGCCAGGTTGAGTAACAAATACTTATATCTAAACTCTTACGTACATTGAAAAATATCTAGATATCTTCAGTAGGTCAATAAGCATATTCACCTAAATTTATGCAAAAGCTTATTGTTATACCTTCTTACATTGTATTTTTAAATAATTCTAGTTATAAGTTCTGCACATTTACCTTACTTGGGCGGCCAGTGCTGATTACGGTGAAACTTTGAGACTGCCTGTTTGAAAAAACCATTGCTCAAACTTTTAAGACACAACGGCGTACATTTCTATAATAAAGTTTCTTACAATAAATATTGTTGTTGTAGTATGCTTTATTAAGCATCTATCTATCTATCCTCTGAACTTCGTTAAATAAATGTTATTTTAGAAAATTTCGAAAAATCGTAGATCATTGCCTTTACCGCAACTTAAAATATACTTTTTTATGTAAAAATTTTAAATAATAATTATAAATACTGCATAGGGAAAAATTGTGTAAAAATTTTTGCATTAAAAGTAAAAACACATTTATTTGCCTTGTATTTGTGAAGAGATAAAAAGAGAAGGTAAGAAAAACGAAAGCATCAACAAAACCCATGACCAACAAGCCAACAACAAATTTACCTTTTATCCTATCACATTTCGAATTTACCCTTCGCTACTTATTTGACTTTTTATACCCTACACCAACTGTGGCAAGGGGTATATGAACTTTTTGCCGATGTCTACAACGGCCGAAAGAACTTGAGATAGATCCACTCTTTCATGTCGATTAATTCAGTATCACCATCTGAAACGATTTAAGCCCATCTGTCCGTCTGTCCCTTTTGCTTTCTGGTGTTCAGTCGATAGGCCACAAATTTTTAAGATATTTTGATGGAATTTGACACAAAAGCACAAAAACACACAACTCTTGGCCCATGGACGAACCCGAAACGAACCCGACGAAAAGTCACGAACTAATAGTATTTCGATATTTTAAATTGTTGCGAAAATAACTCTTCCCACGAAAACTGAGTCTTTACATGGCAAAACAGTTCAATTCTCAACACTTCATGGTGAAAATTTCTCAATAATAATAATTTGATATAGAAATTAAATTACCCAGGTAATTTCCAGTCTATACAAGGGTCTAGTGAAATATAAGCTCTTTTATGGCTAAAGTTCAATCCAATTTTATCATATTCAACCCTTGTATGCCAAAAACATTTTAACATTTTCATTATGAAATGAAAAGTTGTCCATTAGGGATTTGATATATGTAGATCTATATTTTATATCTCAGCATATATAGGGACCCCCATAAAAAGCAACCTCTAGCCCAGTCAAGTTTGTAGTTTTTTTTATGAGAAAGTAATTGAAAAATAATGAATTTCTTGACAAATAAATTAAGCTCGCTATATTTGAACCATGTTAGCTGACCTTTTGATCATCCTCCATTATGCGAGCTTTCGTGAAAGGTATGTGGGCTTCCACGCATAAGAATAATAATATATCAGTTTTGGTGTATTAGCAGAAAAATGTGTGATCAACTGTATTAAGCAAAGTAGAGTAGGATATCTAATAGTCAGCTTTGCCCAACCATAATGTTTTTATGTGTTTTTTTTTTCTTCCTTTTACATCTTTTTGTTTAAAACCACACAAAAAATGAGGTGTTAACTTAGTAAATATGTTGCTCCCCGTTCTGCTATAAATGTATTCTCTCTCTCTATTTGTCTTTGAATGCGCTGGGAATTTCCATTCTATTGCAACATGGCTGAGAAAGGTAAGAAAATCTCCATTACATCCCATTGCTGAGAGAGATACATGTACGTGTACGAACTAATGAAAAAATAAAGCCTCTGCGGAATTGGTCTTTTTACTTTGCTTGACCAACATTAAACAGAAGTTGCTAAAACACCTAAAAACCATTAGCAAATACTTATTGAAATAATTACAAGCGGACAATAAGAGTGCAATATATTAAGGTTTTAATAAAAAGTTTAAGACTGGCATTGGAGTTTATAAAATGAAAAAATTTTTGCTTCTAAAAGGTAAATAATATTTGAGTAAATGCAGTATAGCGTGCAGCATAGCGTATTTAAGCATTAACAGGTAATGGGAGTAGTCATGAGCAGAATGGTTAATTTTTAAATAGATCAAGGGAACTTTAAGTAACTCAATTGGTTTCTATACTTTATCTAAAACATATTAAAACACGCAAACTGCCACGCAAAGCCGACCGATCTAATACCTTAGACCACTGTTAATTAGTAGCAAAGAACGCTGTCGAATTTATTCATGCTACTCGTGCGAAGAGCATATTAAGTTTGAGACGCTGTATGTAATAACCCGAAGGGCTTCAGATATATTCAATGTTTATTATACCAATCCAAGCCGAGTCACTTTCTATATCGGCACAACCTTGTCTGCCCGTTTGTCCGTTGGTCGGATGCGGCAAATTTTTTAAACCCCCTTCCACGTTGTCGTTGTTATTGTATGAGAAAGAGCATTAAATTTTCATATTGTATAGTGAAAATTAGTCATATAATAGAAATTTTCCATGGATATTAAATGGTCCAAATTTTACCTGCAAGGATATAATTTTGGACCCCTCTATTCTATGCAAGGATTTTCATCGAAAATAAGCCGTTATTTGGCAAAACTGTCCAACATAATTTTAGACTTTTACGAAGAAAACTAATAAAAGTAATAAAATCTTTAAAAAGTATATTAATTTTGCTAAACTTGGATCACACCAAGTGATGTTTATGGACAGCCTTCAATACAAGGGCTTCCATTATAAATATGCTTTTACATGAAAAGAATATATAACTTTTGCTTTATTATCACGAAAATGAATGAATAGATATATTAGGCGAATTGGTGGAGGGTGTTTTTTTGGGTCGGTTTTGTCCAACGATAATGTTGTTATTTCTCGGAAATAAATGCAGTATTTTTGCAGGAGTATGGAAGGAAATTTATAGGAGTGTACGGTATTGTTTCTATGGCAAAACAACGTTTTGCGTCGATTTTCATCGATAAATTTAGAAATGGAAATCATTTTACATCTATTCTTGATCGGTTATGTATCTTAATCGGAAGTTTCCACACTGTTTGTTCGGCTATAAATGGCTTCAAGTTTGGCAAAAACACTGCATGTTCCGGCAGGTAGACCGGCATGCGCAAAGAACACGTCCGTAGCAGCTTTGTTTACAAAAAAACAAAAAAAATGAATAAATAAATTTGGTTTTCGAGCTACTGCTCATAAACTACAACCCATGAACAACAATGAAAATTTTCATGTACATTTACGTTCATGTATATTCGGAAGCAAGCAAATATAGTTTTGTCAATCCTTTTCATTTAGCACCTTTATCGAAATTAACTTTTCCGCGATGAAAAGTCGTACAAATGACTCCATCAAATTCAAATTTTCAAAAGAGTATGTCCTTCGGTCTCATCATGCATCAAGCTTCATCGACAATTGCTAGTTGTGATTTGAACACTGCGAGGACGTGGACGTGGACAGACACATAGGCAGACTTAAATCAATTCGTTAAACGATTATGAATTGCGATGTTTATGAATTGAATTTAAATCGTGCATGATAGATGTATTGTGCCATCTATAGACCCAATTACGATTCTGTACGCATTACGTTTCAATTGTTTGTTTGCGAAATGTGTACCGGAAAATGTAAAAATCCAATGGGAAAATGTTACGAAGAATGTCATGTAATCAATATAAGGAATTGATTTACTTTCCTTTTTCCTTTGCACACTTATTTCTTGCGTAACAAGGGAAGATTGTGAACGAACTTAAAAGACTGTAAAGTGTGCAATACAGGTTAAACCAACGTGAAGCTTTTGAGAGGCACGACATGCTTCGGAAACAGACAATCAAAAAAGATATAAAAATCAATTAGACCAAATAACAGATTTTTAGGTATAAGATATTATTATTATTATAAATTTAGCTGGAGAAATAAATTCTTAAGACTAAAGTCTTAAAGCACTAGCAATCGAAGCAATATCGGCTTTATTAAGAACTCTACCGCATTTGAGATTCGAACGTACGACCATTGAGTTGCTAGGCAAGAATCTTTGCCCTCATTTCTTGACCTGACCTTTGCATAGGTTTAATATTAGCATTTAATTTAAGGCGAATCATTGAATCCATTGCTTTGATATGATGGAGAACGGAATTTCGGCATAGTGACAAAATGATCGTTGCCATAAATTCCTGTTCGGGTAACGTAATCAAAATTGCACTTTTTTATTTATCAAAGCTAAGGCTTGTCGTAACCCCCGAAAAAACATAGCCTCTTCCTAACTTTCGATAGTTCTTCCAATCTAAATTTTTGATTCATGAAAATGTATGCAGTAACTCTATGCATGACAGTCTAACAAGATATTAACACGGTTCCTTTTCCCTTGCAGAACAGTAAAAAGCCAAAATCCTTACACTCTTTTGAGAATAACTTGCTATACTGGACACGTTTATTCCACAATCGTTAAAAAACTAAAAGAAAAGCCTTTATGCAAATTTTTGATTATTTAAACTAAACCTTTCATGTAAGTCAAAAATAGCTCATAAATATGTGCTTAGAGAAAATCACTAATAATTAATTATTCAAAGAATAGATCTCACTTGATGGGCTTCTTAACAAAGTACAGTAAATCTGCAAAGATTACGTCATTTACTTTGACATTTTTTTTAGCTGCAATCAATGAATATTTAAGGTTATTATCATATATACGTAACTTGAAGATGAACTTAGCAAGATGATAAGATAATTTTTACGATGAATGAGAATCTTCTTCTAAAGATACTTTCAAGTATTTAATAATTTATTATTACCGCTTAGATTTTACGTTCATTAGTAAATGTTAATATGTCATTACGATAATGAATGTAGCTGTAAAAGGACTCTTAAATATTAGCCTTTACCAGAGAAACAAAAAGTATATCCTGCTTGTATTAATAAAATGTACGCGAACCTGTATTAATACGCCATCTATGTTTTTTTTTTTTTTTTCTCTTGCCATTATCCTCTTCAATTACAAGATTTTTTTTGATTTAATGAAAGCAGTAATATGAAATTAATTAACTATATGAATAAGTATTTAATCTTTGACAAGATAACAGCGTAGAACTTGAAAAGAAAAGTTTATTTGCTAAAATTACAGTCAAATAAACTGTCACCACCTATAAGCAGGCAAGGTTAAACACCATGAGAAGGTATGCTTTAATATCAATCGTTCGATGCGAAAGAATCAGAATAAAAAGTAATAGTAAAGATGAAATACGGGAGCATGTGTCTTACCGTTTTTTTCGCAATGCCTCCAATATTTCTTATATCAATACTTGAAAGACTTTTCTCAGTCGTTGCCAAAAATCATTATTGTAGAATTTGAGTCACCTTTTTGCTCCACAATATATTACTGGTCAACGCGAGCTTATCCGGCTACAGCTTCGACAAAGTTAAAATATGGAAAAAGAATTCAGAAGGACGTTAACACACTTTCCTGTCTTTCCTGTCCTTTTTCACATTCATACATGTCGCTTGTTAGAATCAGCTCTGATACGCTCAGTCACACTAGTAATTTTTCTCTCGAAGGCTAAAGTTACCAGTTAGGCGTCCTCATTACATGACTGCTTTCGACGATATTAGTGTGTCACAAAGCTAAAGTCGTTTATCCGCGTGAGTAGCCGAGAAAATACGGATCGCCAATCGACCACCAAGTCAGTATTCGCTGATTCAAATTTCAATGTGGTACAGTTCGCTTTGGTCGTAGCTAAAGTGAATGCTCAGTCAATAAAGGCATAACACTTGTCGATTCGGCACACATCCCTCTTTCCTTCTTTGTCTTTTCCCACTTCTTCCTGACCGGCACCGTGTTACGCAAATAGGTGACATCTTCCGAGTGATTGATCAGACCAAAAAAAAATAAAAAATATTCAGTGCATAGGACGAACATCTCATTCAGAAAAATAGGGCGCGCAGACACAGACATAAATAGCGTGTTTTTTCCTACCAAGAAATTGTTAGCATCCTTACTGTATGTTTACACACTGCATGCCAGTATGGAGAAAGTATGAAAGCGCATAGTAATAAGCGTTTTTTTGCGCAAATAAATAAACAAACTTTTTTTTTTCTGACATGACTAAGCACTCAGGGCTTCTCTTCCACACGTGCGACGCTCTGATGGTCATGAGAAGTCAGGAGTGAGAGAGATAGGG
Source organism: Glossina fuscipes (assembly GCF_014805625.2). Lineage (NCBI taxonomy): Eukaryota > Metazoa > Arthropoda > Insecta > Diptera > Glossinidae > Glossina > Glossina fuscipes. The sequence goes on from NW_023998431.1 coordinate 555,040, forward strand.
AACGATTGATGTATCGTAGAAGATGTAAGTCAGATCGGTATATCTTTACCGACAAGCCGATCACTAAAGCTACCAAGACTAGTTATATTAGGTCGAGTCATAAATAACATCCGATGCAGGTAGGTAGAATCTATTGTTGATATTTACTCAACATAAGTCACCAAAACAAAGGAGTTTTTATTTTCACTATATAGATGAGGATTCAGATAGACGTCTATCGACTGTTTTATGTGGTACATGTTACATTCAATTGTTTTTCTTAACGAAAGTCATTTACGATTCGACCTAATAATTAATGTACGCATCATCACACTGAGAAGTGAACCGGGGTATGCAGATTTGATAGTCGCGGTTCTTAGCTATCTGGTAGGCCAATTACCATCTTGAAGTAAAACATTCATTTTTTTTTTTTACTTATTTCTTTTTTCCTTAACTCCTGTCACTGAACGGCTAAGGCGTTTGCAGTGTTGTGGTGTATTTCTTAATTGATCAAATGTTTTTGGCTAATCTATAATACTCAGTTTAATATATTCGCGCTTGAAAGAACCTGCCAACCTACCCGGACTCGGGAAAATCGATTCTCAATTTATTGATATTTATCGATATTGATCAAGAATTCATCGACTATAACCGGAATACTAGTCATTAAATTGCAGCAAATTTGTTAGGTGTACTGCTTTAAAATTGTTGAAATTTAAATTTTTTTTTTTTGTTCTTGAAGTTGCGTGTACATAAGAAATATGCAAAAAAGTTCGTTTTTGCATCTCTTGTGGCTTTCATCCTGTTGACCAAACCGACCTGAACTTGTGCTTGCTTTGTTTAAAGATAAATACCTATTTAGTTGTTAAAGAGTTTGGCGTCTCTCCCCTATTTACCTAACAAAAGCGTTTAAGAATGCTTTCTCATATTTCCTTCTTCTCGTCGCATTTTATCATAGCCAGAAAATGCGCTAGAAATTTAATTAATTTTTACAACCCCAAAAGTATGCTTTCATTGGGGGAAATGCTCGTTTTTTAGAATATCTTAGGAATTTTTTAGTTTGGTAAGAGACAAGCTGGGAAACTCACTCATCTCTTTTCATAAACTTTTTTATGATTAACGATAATCCTTTATTTATTTGCGGAACGTTGGCTTCCAAAATTAAACAATGTTATCTTAAATACTCGCAGAAAAGAGAAAAAACAATTTATTTAATTAATGTTATTTTATTTTCTTTGTTCTTTAACTTGTTACCGTTTATTTATTTATTTTCTTTTGTTTTATTTTCAACTTTATCGAAGCTTCGTAACGTATTTGTCAATTTATTATAATCAAATAATATAGGAGCACACAGTAAGTGGTTTTTTTTTTTTTTTTTATTTTTGTTTTTAATTTGTAATAGACACCAAACGGTGAAAGATATGAACATGAACTCTTTTGTATTTTAGATATTGATTAATTCCATTTTTATTTAGAACTAAAAATTTAATTCTGAAATAGATAATCCGCTCTTATTTCACCAATAACGCGAATTATCTTGGTGAATAATAACGTCGTTCCAACGTAATCCCAAAGTAAGAAGTCGAATATAATTAAATCGTGTAATCTTTATGGCAAGCTAATATCATTGAACTTTTGTCGTTATAGATTTATGGTACCACGAGATATATGGTCTATCGCAAACTTTGCTTAAAACCAGATATCTTCAAGTTTAAAATCGTCGACTCGCGCCTCAAAAAGATCAGTAATCATATTTTTGTATCGTTCTGCAATGCCATTTTCATTTACGAAAGTGACCACAAACCGCACCTAAAAGGTTATTTTTGCACAGATATTTTAGGAACAGCAAGTACATTTTTTTCCACTAAAAAGCCAACATTCCTTATTTACGCATTCCTTAGTGCACATGCATGAAATGTAGCTGTGACTTCATTGCTCTCCGAGACAGTTTTAAAAATTTCTATGCACTGTACAATTGTTGTATTTCATAAACATTGACAAAGTTCAAGCAATATATTGAAATAAAATTCAATCCGAATCCCAATCAAAATTATGTTTTTTTAACGTTTGTTTTCGGAATCGCAAATGATCTCATATTGAAAATTAATTGTTTCACACAAAAGGAAGTTGATATTTTTGAGTTGTCATTCTGTTTTTAGCAGTTAGAAATGCTTAATGCGTGCGCTCAGCCACCAAAAGATAGTTTTCTTACACGAAACCATTAACGCAATTTTTTCCCGATGTTGCTATCTATGAAGTATTAGAAATTTAAAATGAATGTCAAAATGTTGATGAAGACACACGTTTACAATTACTGCTGCTATTGTTGAATATGAATGAAATACGTTTACACTTACAATCGCCTTCCGCGTAATATTGCAACTTTTCGCCGTACACTTGGAGGTAAAATTTTAAAGCAAAATTTTTTGTCGCAACTACAAGCAAATCTTTGTTAAATAACCTAAAAATAAAGCAGAGTTCTATTTCGGATTAGGTGGCTTTTGTAGACAACCTGCGTGTTTATCTGCATAAAAGTATATATACATTGTATGACGACATGGGAACTGTAACGTGCCATTTAAATTTTAAGTATCTTTGATCGTCGTATAGCAGCAATAATACGCAAACATAACAAATTGTAACTTATATGAGGTAATAACAACAATTATGCACACAACACACTCAATTTATAACAAGTAAATATATTTCATATATTATAGCCCTTGCGACGCTTAACTCATTCAAGTTTCGAAATGCGTTCATCTTGCTTTCAATACCGAAATGCAGTCGAACAGTTGTGAATTTAATCTTTCAAAATTGCCTTTAGCAGCAATGCGTGAATTGCTATTCACTAAAATTAGAAAAATCGATTGAAAACGTTTGCAATAACATGATGTGTTAAAAGTATCAATAAAAAAAGGACTTACTACTTAGAAAATCTAGAAAATATCCTAAACGTTTCGCATAGCATATTTTTCGGAAAGATATTTTAAAAAATTTGTAATATATTTTTAGATCTTGATTTGTGTTGTCTTTTAACTAAAGGATAATAATAATGATAATAATAGAACTAATTGTGCCTTGTGAAAATGCTTAATAAAAATTTGCTGTAAATAGTTGTGCCTATTTGATAAACTTTACAATTTCGGGTACTTACTACAAGTATTTTATTGCTTTAAGTATATTTAAATTGGTATTATTTAACTTAAGTGCTATTGATGTATATAACAGATACAAAGCAAAGAATTTTTCTTTTTTTTTTTTTTAGTGTTTTAGTGCCAAGAAATTTTAGACAAAACTGCTTTTCCGTATCAATAACTGACAGAATGAGTATCTGGGACAACAGTTTCTCTCTTGTTTTATTTTACACATAACATATCGGTCAATAATTGTCGGGATTTCGACATATATGTCACCTCACCAACAATTTGAACAAAATAAATCCATACTATTTTTAGATAGCGCCCAACTTTTAAACAGCGCTTACGAATGCTTCATTTCATTTCGATCATTTAGGTACGCGTTACAGATGTTGTAGTGGCACTACTTTCCTTATTTTAAAAACATTGATTAAATATTGATTTTTGACTTTTTGAAACCAACCAGTCCGTACTTTTCTCCGTCAAAAACAGCAATTTATCGATAATTTTCTAATTTGAAACGAAGCCGTACCGAACAACAGACAATGGATGCCTAAAAGGGAATACGCTAAAGAATATTTTAAAAATCCCAAAAATTATTCTCGATAATCGAAAACAGAAATTGTAAGAGACAGCTGACATTCCAAAACCGTGGAAAAACAATATTTTGCATGAAAAATTACGTATGAGAAAGTCTTTTCCCCCACGGGGAATACTTTTTTTTGTGTGTGTGTTGTGTGGTAGCGAATAAACTTTCTGAACGCTGAGAAAACCGTGTCGTCCTATTAAAAAATGTAATTGGTCGACAAACCCCTGGTATCTCTGCAACATACTCACAGTGAATCGAAAACAGCATCTCACACGTCATTTGGTTTAGCATAATAGCAAAATTATATGAATGCGAATTGGAATATTTGCCCTCACCTGCAATGCACTCCGTATTAAGCGGCCAACGAATATTATCGGATTGCAAACGTTAAAAGATCTTAAAAAGCATTCTTTAGAGGAAAAAATTGATATCAAATAGTGAGGTAAAAGCGAAAATTTAAGCGTATTTTGAGCGTTTTGACAAAATTCGCTCGCTAAAGAAATTATCGGAAGAAAATATCGGAACACTATAATGATGAATAAAATCGAGTTTTGTAAACAAAGGAAGTTTTTCTTATTTGGTCCTGGAACTTATTGATCGATGTGTTGTACATGCTTATATATAAACTACTGAAATATGGTACAGAATATTGGTAGAGACACTTTTACGTCATAAGGTTTCGTTTATTGTACACTTTTTGTAGAGTACACTTTTACATACTTAAATGATATGTAGGCTAACGTACTCTTTTAAAAAGGATTCAAAGCTAAAGAGTGTGTATTTGGCGTGAAAAAAATAAACAGATTACTTATTATCTTTCATAAGCGTAAGTAAGTCTTACAAAATTGAAATGTCATAAAGTTAGTAGACATTTAAGTTACGAGTGAGTTATAATGAGTTCAGTATTTGTATGCTAGATGTAAATGTGTACAAGAACTCAAACTGCCAATTATAATCAATTCAAATTGTTTTATTATTTGTTTCTTCTTTACCGTTTCCGTAAAACGAAATCAACAACTTTACGAATTTATAATTCGCTTCCAACTAGGTCGGTCGTTAACATTTCCCATGAATTATATTGAAATTGACGCTCGATTGTGTTCTATAGAAATTATTATTATTATTTTTTTGTTTTTTTTTGAAGTAAATTTTAAGGAAACATTTAATAATGGTAGTGGAAGGTAAAAAGGTTATTTCAATAATTTGTTTTATGGATTTCCTATTTTCTTTAATAATTTGTATACTCTAGAGCACTTGCGGGCAAATGTATAGAACGTTCAGGAGAATCTTTTATTATACCGATCGGTTCAGAATTACTCTCTGAATATTTCTGGTTTAAACTTATCCGCCCGTCAGTCGGTCCCGTTTTTCTACGTCCAGTCTACAAAACGCATATATTTGAAATATTCCTATGAAATTTGGTACATTCACTTTTTTAGTCCAACGATGAACGCTGTTGGAAATGATTCGGACCGGACCACCTTTTTCGATCACTTCCCATTTAACGCCCTTTTTTAAGAAGTCGTTAATATCAGTAACTCTAAAGTGACGTAGGCAATTTAATAGCGAGCCGTGCCCCATTATTGTGTCCGTACTTGTTCAATTGAAATGAACTTTAGTGCAAACAAAATATATTTAGTTTAAAGTAATTACGAAATTTATTACTATTCGTAATACTAAGAGGTGAGAAAAGGTTTCGCATTACTGCCTTCAAATAATACGGAAATTTTTTAATTAAAGCGTCTTTCGTAAATCTTAGTAACTGTTTTCGACGAATTTTTTTTATTTTTATTATTTATTATATATGTTTAAGATGTTAAACAGTTAATAACATATGTGATCTAAGTTTTGAGCGTCTTTCCTTAATCTATTCGTGGAAAGCGTCAAGATCTATGGCCAAACTTCTGGATTTTCCATCGCGATCATGGCCCTTCGCATACTCTCATAACTGTACGTCAATCTGTATGTTCTTTCTTAAGCTTTTTTCTTTCTCAACGTTCAAGAAATCACTTCGTGGTGTTCGTTTCGCATCTATAGATGTTGGCAAAGAGATTGCGTTAACAGCCATTTTCAAAGCTTACAAAAGATCAACTAATTTGTAATTCAATAAGTCGAATGACATGAAACGTCTGTCAAAAATCTTAATTAAATGGAAACTCACCTTAATGGGCAAAACGCCCCTATATCGAAAAATTAAAATGACCTTTCTTCTCTTTTTCTTAATATGAACACTGAATAACGCATCACCTAAAGCCATTCCAAAATCATTATTAATCAAATTCAATTAATCAACTTAATCAAATTCAAATAATCCAAAATCAATTAATCAAATTTCATTCTTCCTTCAGCTTCTCTCATGATGACATAATCCTACAACGGTGTAGATAAAACAATATCCGAATAATATGCGGAAAACATCCTCCTTATCATTAGTTGAATTTACTAAGACGCGCTCCTTAAACCGAAAGACTTTTCAACTTTATATTTGTTACATAATTAAATATTGTAACTAATTATATTGGCGTAATCTAATGTTTGCCGTCTGTCGTCAGAACTCTTGCAATCATGAGAATAGAACGAAAACACCAGAAGTCATTCCATGTCTAGTCCGCTACCATATCTAGAACTAGTGCAAAGCTCAACTATTTAGATTGACTGCAACGCATGTCTCTGTCTGAACTTTGGAGACAAATATCCAAAATTTCCCCGTCAAAATAGCCCTGAGCGACTAAAATACATGCCTATAATTTGGGTACAATTTTGCGAGTCTAGTATATTTACTTAAGAGGGTAGATAACGAGGATTGAGTAAGACTTTATATTGCTTGCTCTAAATTGTAAGTTTGGCTTAAGGCAAATTACGCTCAATTTCAATTTCAGATTAAGTGAAGCTTCCGAAAAACTTATTTTTTCCTTAATTGGGTCTTATGTAAGAAATAATAAGAATTATAATCGTCCGCTGAATCGTCGGTCAATCGGCCAGAGCGATATGGTTACTGTTGAAGATATCAGAAGTTCACTCGAAAATGTTCTGTGATGACAGGGATATTTTCTCTTGCGCTAAATGCAAAAAAAAACTTACAAGTTTGTAATGGAGCCTAGCCGCAACTACTGCTTCAAAATTGTTCTCTCCGCATACTTGCCATCAAAGATGGAAACGTCCATATAGAAGTTCGATGTACGAATCTCCGGCAGATTTCAACCCTTATTATCTTAAGGCTTATTTCTGCCAATGCGCAACTTAGGAGATAAGCAATCAATAGTTAGTCAAATTGTTTCAAACTTTCTGAGACGTGCCAAGATGGCATATTGCACACACAAGAAAAATCAGTGCACTACAGAACAGTGATGAACAAAAAAGTCTCCCCGCGTAGGATATAAATTACCACACTTACGAAGCAGTGGTCTAGGCATGCTCACTGAGTTGTACCCGAGATGTAACTCTCTCAGTTATCGTCAGAAAAATATAAGTAACTCAGATATCAATTCTAACTGTTCTCTCTGCCCGCTCTATCACATTTAGTACCACTGTACGACCATCTGCGAAATTCGCTATCAAATATTTCGCGAACATTTCTTTAACTTTGAGAGAAAGAGAGAGAGAGAGAGACAGAGAGAGAGAGAGAGAGAGAGAGAGAGAGAAAGAAACTAATATCTTCAATTAAAGAGCTTTGAAGAATTTTTTAAAGATTATTTTTACACCTTAGAGTTGGATATTATATGACGCTATGGTGCCATTATATCAACTGAGAATATCGTGTGACTTGTAGATGTTGATGAAAACTCTAATGTACACAAATAGCACAACAAGATGATTGCATCGCAAACTTTCTATGCTTTATACATGTTGTTAAAGGTTGGTTTCGTTTTTGTTGTTCAATAGCAAAAACAAAAAAAAAATAAATATACAACAATATAAAACAGGGTTGGTTTTGCGAACAACAAAACAAATTTACTTTTTATAAAATTATTTATGATCCTTTTTTTTGGTTCCCAGCAAATGAAAAATAAACAGTAAACTACACATATCCTTATTTATATTGAAAACAGTATAAAAACTATAAAACGAAAGGTATACCTCGGCACCCAAAGTTCTACTTCCCGAACATGATGAATAGAATTGAAAATATTTTAGTTTAATTCAATTTTTATTTTAATATATCTTTTTTTAAAAAACACAAAAAAATCTTTAGTTTTTTTATTTCCCCCTTCAAAAAAAAAAAAAAAAAAAAAGGCTTTTAAAAAGCCCAACAATTCAAAACGGTTTAGCCACGTTCGTCTATTGTTAAGGGCCACCATATATTCAAAAACTGAGATGAAAAGATTAAATAAGCCATAGACAAGATACGCCCACTCGTACATACGAGCTTGGAATTACTAAAAAACAAAAACTTGAAAGTGGAAAAGGATCTTAAAAACAACGTACACACACATCTCTCTTACGGTGAATATCGTTTTAAAATTTGACGAAATTATTTGTCAACTCTCGCCCGAGATGCCAAAATATATCGACACTAACCGTCCAACTCATTATCGCTGCAAATATTTCCTTAATCTGGGAGATGAGTATTCAAGCTTTGACCGAATCAAGTGAAAATATTTTTATTTTATACTAGCAAACATTGCATACGCTTTTAAGTCCCAAATTTAAAATACATTTAATATTGAAAATCACAAAAAACATTTAAAATTAAATATCCAAAAAAAAAGATTATTCCAAAACGATTTGACATGAATGCATTAAAATTTTGGCTATGAAAAGCTTCGCTTTCTACATTTTCTTTAAACTCTGGAAAAGAAAAAAAAAAGAGAATGAAAATGAAAAACTAGAAACGAAAAAAGGGAGATGAACGCTATTTCTGCCTCTAGCAGCCCACGAGCTTTTTGTTTTTTTTAAATAAATTTTATTCAAAAATATATTTACTTCATCAATACGTACTAAAAATGGTTCCGTTGACATTGATTGGATTTTATTTTTATACGGGTGGGTGGTGTTCTAATAAAATGAATTTGTCATGTCATTTGAAAGATTGAAAAATACTTTTAACAGCTAAGAGCGTTGTAGAGGGCACTGGCCTACCGTTAAATACCATGCAACGCTCCGCTTAATACAGTTATTCAAATAAAGCCTTATATTGGAATTGTATCGATCCGAACCATTTAGGGCCAAAACAGGCCGAAGCAACGAACTGTAGATTAAATGCAACAATACAAGTTGAACGGATGGACAAGCAAGTGTAAATCGATGTAGAAGAGTGATTCTGAATCAGTCGGTACAATAATAGGTAAGTCTATCACAAGCCTTTTTATGTGATACATACATCCGCTCAAACTTAATACATCCTCTATGATGTAGGGCATTACATACCAATTCTCATATACGATGGTTTTAGTATTATTTATCCCAAGGAAATAAACTTTAAAATTAAAGTAGAATTAACACTACCAGCTAAGACTCTCGCTTCTATATTTAAAAAAACTTAAATGGTTCGTCTAGCCCTCTTCATACTTTTGAATATTCTATTGACACTATACTCGGTAATTAATTTCAAGATTTCCCTATTATAGGAAGTTATGTGAAAGCGAAAGTGAATCTTCGAACTGTAAAAGAAACGTTTGAAAACTGGGAGAAGAGATTTCTTAGGCATCCATTATTGCGTTGCAATTCTGTGGCCAAAGCGAATTCTTGCATATATTCTGATTTTGATTTTTCTTACGTTGATTTTAACTTTTCTAACAGAATAGTATGAATTGCAGTACGTTAGGTTTGTTTTTGATCAATTTGACCTTGATTTTTTTCAACAATATCCTTAATGATCCATATTTTCCGTGCGTGCCGTGCGTAATTATTGGTGATAAAACTTCAACTTTGGCTACTAGGTCAGATTACCCATTTCCCAATAAATCAATAAGACTATGTAACCAAAAAATTTGGTAACTTTGTCTCCGTAACAATCAATGGGAGTCCTTACTTCGTTAATGGTATTCCAATGGGGAAAGGATTTAGAATAGTCTTTATAACTATCTGCGATGATAACTGTTGCCGTAAGAAATACAGATGATTTATAAAAATTTATCCCCTGAGGTAAAACCTGAACAATTCCTCACTAAATTGGGCCTAATATCAAACAGTCATTTTTTAACAGTTCCAAAAGCGATCATAACGTTCAAGAACTGAATCTTTTGTCCCAACAGTTACTCAATTTTTGAAATAATTCAAGATAAAATATTGTGTGGATTAATAAAAGTTTTAAGATTGATGGTAACCATATTAACATATTGTTACGAAAATCCCAAATTCAGTTAACATCAGCTAAGTAATTTTCGTAATAATAAATAATTCCCTAAAGAAGGAACAACCAAATGAGCATTCGCAGGCGCCTCATCAAGCTGCAGGCCGATGAAAACGATTAACGGAAAAGCAAACAGGTAAAAGCTAAGTGCATATTCGCAGGCTCGTCATGCAGTGGCAGGCCGATGAAAACGATTAGAGGAAAAACCAGGCTGAGATTAGACCATAACCATAAATTTAGGTATAGTGAGATGCTTGTAAAATTTTATATAAATCGAATATTTGTGAAAAGTAGGGTTAGTCTGGCAAGAATGTAGAAGTTGAGAGTACGGCCAAAATAGATTGTAAATAAATATTCCTTCCTGTTGTGAAAGGCAAAGTAGTAAAATAAAAGAACTTTGAAGTGCATTTCTCTTGATCAAAATATCCACGATCTAGTGATATGGGACTGTATCTCATAAAAGCGAATTTCATAACAATATATTTAGAATATAAAAAAAAGGTTTATTAATAAATTTATAGCTTTATTAATAAATTTGTGCAGTAAAGACTCGAGTTTCTTGCTAAAAGCAAATTGCGGTCGGCTACGTCTGTGGTATGCAATATTTTTATTATTATGAGTATTTGTTGCGTCACTATTTTCAGCAACAATAATTTAGCGGCACCACACACCACAGCATTGACAATCTCTTCATTTCTTTCTTATCCTTTCCACAGAATTGAATGTAAAAAATCATTTTTCTTTATCTACGAGTATACTCGTCTTAAAGATAAAACAAAATCGCATTTGGATTAAAAATCAATGAATCAATCTATATACTATAATTTTTTCTCTCGAATAACAACATTTTAAGATATTCTAACAAGTATATCTTTCAGATAAAAGCGGTCGAAGGGACCGCTTGCTGAACAACGTGAACTGAAAATACTGCTGCTTTCAAAAGCAATAACAAACGGATTTTTTACTTGTTACTTATGAACTACAGGAGATACATTACAGATAAAAATTGGCATATATTGATTCTATCTACAGAGATCGAAAAAAGCGGCGACACCCATTCAATGATATAGAACAGCATTCATTCATTTAATTGCATTTAATTGCAACATTTTTTCTTTTCACTTCTACATAGCTATAAATTTACCTTTATATGGCAAAATTCTTTAACAATTGAATACATTGTGCTTATCAACAACGAATTAAAATTTATATTTTTTAAAAAATTCAACAGGTAACGATTTTTTTTTTCATCAATATGTAATTTTGCAGCATATAAAATTTACCCAATAAACGCGTACACTCGTGATAGCCGAATTATAATAAGACCGGTAAAGGGTTAAATAAATATGTTGACGCAAAACGCACTTAGATACCCACCCATTAATCCACTAATCATATCTTCATGGTACAAAATCGGACATGAAAAGTTTGTAATCATCTATTATTTCCGCCAAATGTCAATCGCTTCCAAACGGCTCTCGGTTTCAAAATAATTACAAATTTTATGCATTGGGAAAAATGCTACAAAGTTTTTCTCTTTCTTAATATGAAATTTTATGCGAATATGCGCAGTGCGTGACTAATCGGTTGGGCTCATGTCTACTAGGCTACGGCCATGACCTCACTATTTCTTTCCTTGTTTCTCTTTCTTCACTTAGAACGACTTGTGGAATAATAGGTTTTTAACAGAAAAAATTAATGCTACTTATTGGACTATCATTTAGACGACGTCACTTAACGTTTTGAGTTGTCTCCTGCTATAAAGGCGCTCATCAAACTTATTAAGTTATCGTCATTGCCAAATGATGTAGCGTATTCAATAGCCGGCCTTATCCGACTAAAACGTTCTAGCCTTTATAATTTTAGCATACAATGGTCATTGTTTTAATTTGCTTTTTGTTATTTATGAAATCGAATGCAATTAATTTCTACTTAATAGTTGATTTTATTTTTAGTAACGCATAAAATATTTAAGGGGGGGGTTTGCTTTTCAACCACACGGACATCGGCCGTCTCTTTACTATATATGAATGAATTTTTTTTTTTTATGAACATAAGCACGATAAAGTGCTGAAATAAAAATTTTACAAACCGAGTAGCATATGAGATATTTTTGTTTTATACATATTTCATCGAATCGCTCGTATTCTCTACGAAACAATAAAAATTTCTAAAATAAACTTTATCGATAAACGTCTAAATAAATTTCAATGAACGATGAATGATTAATGGGTAAAATATTATTATGAATCACAGGCTCTTGCTTTTGCTCACTTGCTTATGCTCACAACCATAGAATAGCGGTACTCTCAATTTATCGTATAATCGCGAAAGATGCACGTAGCAAACCCCATACATTATGAATATGTAAGATATGTAAATTCATTAATCTTTGCTTGAAATTAGGTAAGAGAACACAAACGTGCCCAACGAACGTCAAATCAAACTTGAAAATATAGATGATTCGTTTAAAAATACAGCTAGCCGGTTTGGCTAACAGTTACTAGATACTAGCATCATCTCGATTGACATTTGCTTGGGAAGAAAAGGCGGGCATCCATTCGTGCGTACTCATAATTTTAGGCAATGAGCAGCACAACTTTTGGATAGCTGTTAAACCTTAAAGTTATGTTTATATATTGGAATATAGACGCACCTTCGATTATACCGATCTAGGCTTGTCTGCCTGTCCGTTCTTCTGTCCATATAATATCCTTGTGTTCAATCTACATGTTAAAATTGTTGAGATATTGTGATGAAATTTGGTACACCGACGTGTTTCGACCCAAATACGAAAGCTACTGAAAATGTTTCATGTCGGAAGAGTTTCTAAACCACTTCCCAAATAACGCCCATTTCGACATATCATTACATGAATGACTGTATTAAGCGACCCGGTATAGGGTATTTTGTTGTAGACCGTGGCCTATTAGAATGATTTACCTTGTTTTTTCTTCTCTTGGATTGTAATTATGATGAATAGGACCGTAGTCCAATTTAGCTTTTTGACCTCAACATGAGACTACAACATAAAAATTCGAAAATATTTGTGATAAAAAAACATGAATGAAATGATTACGATTTTGACGCAGCATACTGTAATACGGTATAATCATCACACGTTATAGTGAACATAACAAATTTTAGCTTACATTATAAAGTAGATATTTACCCAAGCATGTCGCTATTTACTGGGGCTATCTAACCTTTTAATGCAAGACCAGTCTTGATTGGTTAGTTTACATGCTTTCATTTAATAAAATACGTTGCAATTTTTATATAATTTGCTTAAGGTTGCGGACGTTTACGATTCGTTATTAACTTCAATTCTGACTTATTGCTTAACGCAACAGGAATCACCAATAAATTCACTAACCGATTTCGGTTCGGGAAGCATTTCTTGTTCGATTAAAGATAATTCGGAGATATTCAAGCATTTTAGTTGTAAGGGAAGAAAAAATTAAAATCAAAATTCACGACATACGTATTAGGAATTTTGAGGTTATTTTACTTAGAGTCTTGTATATGCAGTTTCGTTTAAAAAAAAAAAACTCAAATTTTGTAACTAAGTTGATAAAATTTATAGGAAATGAATGGTGAATTGAGAGGAACATCATAATGATATCTCAAATATTCTTTTTGATTTGTATTTAAGGAGTAGATTAAGGAGGAGTAGTATTCAAAAGTGCTTTATTAAGATTACGTTTGCATGGAATATACATCATTTACATCAAGTACCTGACTAAAAACACGATGCTGCATATTCGTACTAGATACTCACGGATTTTCAATAGTTACCGCCTAAGGCAAATATATGAAAATTTTGTAACTTTTTTTTTCGTTTTTTCCTAATTTAACATACATACCAATGATCAATACCAATAATTTTTCAAGTATTTATATTAAATTTCATATTAATATCTACTAGCGAAACTAGAATAGAATAAAACATTTTTATATTTATTTAATTTTTATCAACATTATTATAGGAGGGTCAAAGTTCTTTCAAAGCTTGATCTTTCCGCAATAGCAACAAGAAAATTTCGACTTGTTTAACAATGTATTATGTTTCAGCCTCGCGAAATTTGTGTTTGCCTTAAAAGGGATCTAAGATATTCACCAGATTTATGTTAATAAGGTAGAAAAACAAATATTTTGTTAGAAAAGAAGAAAAAACCACGTCTGGTCGATAATGACAGTTTATAGTAACCTTTTAGCTGATTCTAAGGAATATTTGCGCCATCTTATAAGTTGTAATATGCTGCGGCTTTTTATAGAAACTTTGTATCTTTTTATTGCCTTTGTATTGCCTACAATGATCGTTACACTGCACTTATGGAATAAATGTTAAAAACTGTTCACAGAGAGACTTCGTTCTCTTTACTTGTTAAACGTACGGCACAATAATCTTTTGTGTCTGTCTACGTATTTGCCTTACTACATGTACCAAAGAGGACTTAAATCTGTTCAGAAGACATTTAAATAACGGGGACTTTTGTTCTTAAATGTAAAAAAAAAAAAAAAAAAAACAAATCACACAATAATGTGCTTCAAAGAAATAAAAAGATATTTCCAATGCCTTGCTAGAGCACAGTAATAAGGCTATCGGTTATTTCGCAACTTTTTTTTACACTGTGTGTATGTATTAGAAATATAAAATAGTAATGCTTACCTTTTCTCGGTCTTAAAAGGAACATAAATTATGCAAAGAAAAAACACAAAAACCTAACTTTATGTCACTTAACTTCATTTAGTAAAAATAATATTAATATCAAGTGGCAGAATGTCAGATACAAAGTCGTTTACACACTCGCATCCAGGTTTCACTTACAGACTTGCATCCCTCGTCTCGACATAACACAGATTTGTTAACTTAAACATTTATTCACATTAAAATGTAACTTAATTAGAAAAGCGACACACATAAGCAAAGCGTTCTTCTTGTATATATTTAAGATAAATAACTTGAAATAAATTAGTTTAATATTAAATAAAGGAGGAAGATACGCAAAAATGTGTATATGTATATATATATATATATACATAAATTCACATCCCACCTATCATCTATACCACACAATTCGTTTGATTCGTATGTCAAGAAACTCTAAATTAAACGCATTCTCTTGCTACCACACTTAAGCTTTTAATTCTATTACAAACTCATTTATTAATTCGTTCCTTTGAGTAAATTAGAAAAAAAAAATTCAATATAAAAAAAAAAGAAAAAAAAGAAAATTCCTTCGAGCCGGATTTGAACCAGCGACCTATGGATGTCTGCACCTAACACTGTATACACTGGGCGCCGCAAGCGGCGCCCAAGGTAGACAGTCCAATCTTGATGTTTTTTGAATGCAACTTGTACTACAGTCCACCGCTCTACCAACTGAGCTATCGAAGGCACTTGCGATTCACTAGCACAATGTGTGTTTTTCTCTAATTTTATTATAAGCAGAGACTATTTACGTGACTGTAATCGCAGACGCAAGCACAGATGCTTACACAGCCACAGTCACAGCCACCGCCTCAGTCACTGTCAATTTCATATCATAACCACACGAATTTTACTTATACTAAAACAATTTAAAATAAAACTTCGTTTCTCTCGTCCGAAGGGAACTTAGCAAGCGCAATTATTTGCACACACATATATATTTTAAAAACAAACACAATCTATTCTCTTTACGATATATATGAACATTGATCATAAGCTATGTAAGCAGGAGGTGGACGAATTGGCAAAGTTGGCACATTTATTATGTTAACAGCGTAATATGTCACGGGTGCATGCCGGTTCGAGCCTCACACCACGCACCAATTGTGGGAGATTTTTTTCCTTTTATTCTGTGCGTAAATTTCTAAAATTATAAGCAAGCGCCGTTTTTTTTTGTCTTCAGTAGATCGTCGTGTTGAAATAGTGTTTGAAAAATGTGAAAAAGCCTATCGGAAGAAAGGTATATTTGGCCGTGATTGAATCTTTTATATCCAACACTGTCATTTAAAAAAAAAAATCCAAAAAAGGAAAATTTTAACATTCCGTTACAGTGTATCGGCATGATCGCTTGTTTCCATTTATGTACAGGTGGTGTTAGAAAAACTAATAGAAACTCATGCAAGGAATATTGTACTTTGTAAGTAACAAATAAAAAATCGCCTTTTCACCTACACAATAATCCTATGCTTGGACCGATTTGAACCATTTTCAATACCAAACTGGGTACGCGGAGCTTTTAATATTCTCATCGAATTTTAAGCCGATATCTTGTCAATTTTTGCGACTAAAAGAGTATGTATAACAAACTCTGACGTTGACAAGGATATATATATATATATGTATATACATATAATATCTATGGTTTTTTTCTCAGCAAGCGTTGCAGGCGTTTTCCCTGAATAAACATACCCTCATCCTTAGGTTATAAGTATAAGTATGAAGCGTTCTTTCATATGAAAGTCTAATTTTTCAAAAAAAGCGGAGAGGTGACGTTCCACCCTTTTTATTTGGCCTCCCAAGGCGTCCAAGACAATAAACCAAAATATTGTAAAGATTTTTCGAAAATAAGATCGGTGTGAAAGTTTTCTCTTTAAGAAATAATTGTTCGGAAACTAAGCTAAGAATCGGCATATTTTAATTTGTCAAACCAATCATAGGCAGCTCCCACTAAAGGATACTATTTTGAAGCTGCAGTTCAAACTTCAAGGCAGAATGGAAGTATCCAGCAATAAGCCAAGCTCGAAAAATACACAGTCAAATAAAATAACGAGTTTAAAGTTTTAAGTACCAGACTCTGTAAATATGTTCAATAAATCCAATGCTTGGACATTATCATCTTTTTGTATCATTCTGAAATACTTAAGGGATCATTATTAAATAAGCTAAGCTTAGGACGCGTATCTGGTGAAATTTTCGACTACCATTTATAATATAATATATAATAAGTCGAATACAAAATTTGTTCTATGAAAAAAACTGAATTGACATGACAGCTCATTTTTAGCCATCGTTTTCAGCATTTAAAACTTAATCAACATGAGATTGTGAGCCGATTAAATAGCGCCTGTTTGACTGCATGCCTTCCAACTGATTTTTACAGAAGAGAGAAATCATATTTGGCTTGAATCGAAAATGGACATACATATAACTTTTATGCATTGTAAATAGCATTATTGTACGCACTAAATGACTCTGACGAGTTGTTGTTATAAGAGCCTATATACAATAGCAATAGCTATGAATTCTTGTATTACGGAGAAATTCTACTACTTATGGACGGCATCGGTTTTCGACGTTTAAATTCATTTTTAAATTTGCTTCGAAACTCTCAACTCATTTAATTTCAACCAGCTTATTTTGAACAAACGCATGATGCATCTACGGACGTGGCTAAATGAACTTAGAAGTATGTATATGTGCTTCATGGGATTTCGGATGTGTGCACACGCTCTTCATAAAACACGCAATAATCAGCGATGAGACATGGATGTAGTAAGAGTAGTAGTTGTTAAAGCTACTCAAGAGATTGCTGGGAGCGAATAACTAGTCATTGCAAGGCAGCAATGAAAATAAGTAATTTTAGAAAAAAATTAAAGGATGCCTTACAGCAAACTCTCTGGTTGAATAATGATTTCGACCATCCTTTGTTAAGAGTGTAGCGTTAAAAGTTTATCAATCTCCAGTTACAATGCTGATTATAGTGTAGCGAGTATAAAACTTCAAAAAAAAAAAAAAAAAAAAAAAAACAAAACAAAACAGACAAGTATGGATTTGATGTATTTCATCATGGAAAAGTTTACTTCACAAAAATAATATGTTGACAAGAAATATGTTTGATGAAGGAATTTTTAAAATGAGGGACTGGCCAGAATGCAAGTGCGGCAGACTTTTTTAACCAAAAAAATCAACATTAAAAATTTTTCATATTTATAAACTTTTTTTCAAATAAATTAATGTTAATATCTTTTAAAATATTAAACTATTTGCATATAGAGTTCCGTAGCTCAGCAATACATTCTGCCAACTAAGCATAGCGTAAGTAAAGGATATGCATTAATGAATTTTGCAAAAATTTCAAATCTCTAGCATTAAAAACTAAAATGGAAAATCGTTTTTGTTTTTTTAAAAACGCGAAATAAACTCTTGTATAAGACCGTTGATAGCCACCTGGGGAAGACAAAGTATTTTAGTTTACTTTGTGTGAACCTCTAGTTTAGCCTAAGTTTATGAAAGATTTATATTGCATGGATTGATAAATTGACTAAAGCACTAGTCATGTTAGTATCATTCGTGGTGTTCACTGCACCTTCCCATAACGAATAGATGACTGAGATAAAACGCATACCGTACATAGTACTATCAGCAGATTTCTTTTGCTTTTCTATTTTGCACAATTTTCTATTTTGAACAAATTTTTGTGTAGGACAAAAACTCAAAAAATAAGATCTAACTAAAAACTTTTTCCAGGTAATATTGTCTTACCCTACGAACGAAATAATCACCATCTCAAGTGCACAAGTTAAACCAAATATCCATCATAGTTAAAAGGAAACTTCAATGATGAGGCATGAAATTTTCACAAATACTTGAAAGAAATTTCAAATTTAAATTTTCGGTGTCGTAGCTTCCTAAGTGAGAAGTACTAAAATTTTCGATTCTATTTTTAACGCGGTTAATAGATTTTTTTTGGGGGTCGGCGCTTTACAGCTCGGATTGTTCCCCCATTATCTGATGACTTGCTTTAGGAATAAAAAGCCACGTGGACTAAATTAAATTGAATAAAAATTGCAAAGTAACTGTCAGTGTATTGAACCACTTTCACTTTCGAATTTTAAATGACTCTGCGCAATACGTACATTTTACTGTTTATTATGGATGTATTCTTCAGCTATCTTAGTGAATATCTCGCTTACTTTAAATTAAAAATTACAATTACAATTTCGTATTCAATCTCTGTCTATCAATCATATTCTCAATTTTTATTTTAGTTTTCGCGAATATTAACAGGCGAAGAAAAGATGGTAAGCTGGCGACCGGTTAGGCAAAGATTGCAAAAGAAATTCGCAATCTTACCCTAATCATCGGTTTATATACGTCTTATAAAATCTCTGCCTAGTATTTCTACTAGTTACAAACGGTACGGCAAACTAAAATAATGTCGTTTTTCGATCGTGGTTATAAAAACAAAAAAATAATACCAACAATTTTTCGATAATGTATATGCAATAATAATCTCTGAGAAGAAAGCAACTTTGAGTTAAATGCACACTTAAACCGCAAATGCATGCAAATAGCTACGATCTTTTCTTAGTTACATAAATATTTTTGTGGCAATAAAGTCATTAAATTTGTACATTGCAAAAGAGAGAAATAGAAAAGTTAAAAAGAAAAAAAACTATTACGCAGAGTTCATAAATCATAAGATGCCGGCAACGGCAACGGCAGCGGCAACGGCACCGGTAAAAATACAAAGTAGCCAACGTTTATTAATTATGAAAGTGAACGGTTAGCTCTTCTTCTTAAACTTTTCTTACTTGTATTTCTTTAATCAAATCAATATGAAACGAAAATAAATTGTTATGCATATACTTCTCAAGAAAATTCGAAAAAAGGGGAAAAAAATAGGTCAGTTAAGACAAATGAATTTCAAGTCAAAATTATACTTTAATAAACAAACAAGTTAACCTATACGTTAAGTAGAAAGAAAAGAAAAAGAAATTCAGCTGTCTGCAAAGAGTTAAATAAACTGCAACGCATGTTAAGAAATGCATGTTGAAAATTTAATATTCTTCAAAAAGCAAACGCAGATATGAATCTAAATATTGAAACTAAAAATAAAAGTAAAGCAAAATAATAACAACAACAATAACAACAACAATGGAAATTACAAAATTCAAGTGATTAAAGAGAA
Source organism: Glossina fuscipes (assembly GCF_014805625.2). Classification (NCBI taxonomy): domain Eukaryota; kingdom Metazoa; phylum Arthropoda; class Insecta; order Diptera; family Glossinidae; genus Glossina; species Glossina fuscipes. Next base: position 574,945 of record NW_023998431.1, read on the forward strand.
AACAAAATGAACATTTGCAATACAATCAGACATATGACCTCATGTGCATGTTTACATTTGTCATAATTTCACTTCAGATACGCTTCAATGGCGTCCACCGCTTTGGATACTTTGCGGTTGGCGTTGATGGCGATGATGAAGGTGGTGGCAGTGGTGGCAGTGGTGGCAGTGGTGGCAGTGGTGGCAGTGGTGGCAGTGGCATGTGGAAAGTGTTTGCACACGCCAACAACAAATAACACACAATTTAAAGTTTTATAGGATTTCCATTCATTCATTATTCAAAGCAAACACATTTTTTTTTTTTTTTGCGGCATTATTTAAATATGTTAAATTTTCACATTAACGTACGAATGCATGAGTGTGCATGCAGATAATAGTCTAGTCTAGTCACTCAACTGATACTTCATAATCGATCTTTCTTTTCTTTTTTTTTTCTTTTCTTTTTTCTACTTCTTCTTCTTCTTCTTCTTTATTTTCTAGCTATATGACACAAGTGTCACCCAATCAACAAAAGCTTTCATTTAGTGAACATATGCAAGCGAACTTAAATAACACGATGAACAACGTACTTTTTAGAGGATAGATAAATACGAGAGTAACGTATGCGTATGAGTAATCTATAAATTAAATTTAAATATTAAAAGATCAATTATTATTGCATTCATAGAAAACTTTATACGTATACGCTCGTACGCAATCGAATGAAATGTTTCGTCTTCACGATGTCAACAAGTATTTCGACAAAAATAAAGCACAAATAAACGAAATTATTTTCTATTATAGAAAGCTCAGTTTTAGGACGCGTTTACAATTTCAGTTCTATTTACAGGGACGTGGACATAAAGAACATATAGATGCTAAGGAAATATTGCGTTGTATTTAATTATAAGAAGGCGTCCGCAGTTTCGTTATTAATTGCTAGAATGCTATGAAATCCTCGATTGGAAGATTGATAACTTTAATGAACTACTCGCTGCTCGGCTCATGATTGAACAGAATTGCAAAATAGGCGAACTCTTACGTATCGCATCTTCTTCTTTTTTTTTTTGCGGCCATATCCAGTCTACCAGTTGCATCATACAATCGATTATTAAAAGACATAAAATACAAGGAAAGCAAATGATCACAAAATATCATTTGTTTTTACACCTTACGGACATTTAGTTACATATGGACGGGAAAAAATTTTAAATTCTTTGCGTACTAAGCGACAGTGCCTCCCTCTAAATCGGCAAAAAGGGTTATCGAAAAAATTTCATCCTTTTTAGAAAATTTTCTCTCTATTTTTCGATACATTTCCTCTTTCTTTTCTTTCCACTACCATAGGGGTCATGTTGTTTTTTCCATCATTTTACTACGTACCCAAGATGTAGAATATGGGTTAAGCTAATTTGTGTTGGTATACCTTCACGGATACTGAAAGAACAAATTTATGATTCGGAATGGTAGGTAAGGTTCAAGCGACTACACAAAATAATTGAATAGTTTTCCGTGTCTCGAAGGAAGAAAGAAGAAGAATGGCTTTTCAAGGAGTTTTTTACTCCTTGGAGTTATTTACTCCAAAAACGCGAAAATTTTAAATATGTTAGATAAACGATGCTCTGCTCAAAAGGAGAAAGACGGAGCAGATACCTGACCCCGTTACGGCGCTTTAAGAGTATAGAAAGCTTTTAAAGGCCTTCCATCGTCAAGAAATCTTTTTTGTTAGCATCTTTGTCCGATATAAAGTCGACACAGGGTATATACTGACCAATGTATTCTTCGATAGTTGTCAAGACTTCTGTGCAACCGTAACAAATGAATCAAAAAATTGGCAAAAGAATCGGGCAAACCGACTATTGTAACCCGAGAGGCCACCCGTCTCTTTTACTATTAATTTTACTATTAAAAACCTGCTAATTGACATCTCTAATCCGAAAGCATTATTCAACGGTTTGGGTAATTTCCTTCTCGTATGAACAAGACATTGTTTTAAAAAAAAAAATTTTTTTTTTTCTGTTTTTAGTAAGCTTTTAAAAAACTCAAAAATTTTCAGCGTAGAGTAAAAACAAAAGATTGGTCAAAGTTTTTGTTGTGGTTGCACACGAACTTAAAATGTTAATTTGAACCTAATAAATAATAAATTCATTATAAATTTTAAAACATTTCAGTAATTAAAAAATGTTGACATTTTTAGGTTCATTACAAATACAGTAAAATTTACTTAATTGAGTTTCATCCCTTACCTTAGCTGCAAAGCAAAAAAAAAAAAGGAAGAACGAAACGAAAACTGGCTTTTGTAAGTGATGTCTCAAGCCCTGGATAATTGTTCGGAAAAGTGTACACATTCTCCTGCGGTGAATGAACGATTGAAACATTTTTCTTTGAATACAAAAAAGGAAATGCACTTTAAAATTGAAATTTTGTAATAAATTGCTTTAAACACTTCTTTGATAAAAACTATCACTTTTCGTTCCTTATCAAGATTATAAAAGAAGGCCCGACAACAAACAGCGCCAGCACAATTTGAAACATTGTACCCAGGCGTACCTTTGTGAGTCATAAAATATGACAATTTATACCTACACTTCGTATAAAGATTCACTCTTCTCGACAACTCTTGTACGCAGATGAGCCCAAAAGATAAAACTATTTAGTTCAAACTTACCATAGTAAGTTTATAAGAATTAAAGAATAGACTTTTTAAGAGCTTTTATTTAGAGAGACTTTTAAACAATGATCTCATGTCCTTCAAAATTTTTCACCATCATACAATATGCCAAATCGACTCGAAGCAATGAAATAAAAATGTGCAAATTATGTCCGGGAAATTTACACAAAATTTGATTTAAATACAAAACAATGTTCACCCTTTTAGCTGTAAGTTTTTTATTGAATCATAATATATGCATGTATATATAGGGATAGGGTTGTGTGTTGAATAGCACTTCGAGTAAATGGCCTCCACGGCTTTGCTGGCATATATGCGCTTTTTCATCGAAAATCTAACATTTGATCTTAGACCTGTGCAAGGAACGATAGCAGTGCCAATTACTCTCTCTCTCTCTCTCTCTCTCTCTGACAGTTGACGCAATTAAATCAATATTGTCCAACAATGAAAACGCGTTGCTCTTTTGTGTAATGATAAACTCGTACTAATTGCTTTTTTTGTTTTTTTTTTTTTGTTTGAGTTTTGAGTTTTCAGACATGGTTGCACAAAACGATTCGATCTAATTCACTTTGAATTCTATTCGCCCTTTTGGTCAGAATATGTCAAAACAATTCCGAATATATTGGTGTTATTGAAGATAAATCTATTGTAAGCCGTCCTGGTAACTTCATAAATCCGAAGAAATTTGAAGTAACAAATTTCCTAATCACAAATAAGCAGTGTAGGGTGTAAAGAATTTCGTGTTTGTTTTTGTTATGATTTCCACTTTCAAACTCTGCTTAATTAAACATTCGCTTCTTTTGGTTTAATTAACAATTTTTTCTGTATAAACATTAAAATGTTTTCATCAGATGAGCGAACACACGCACACAGATAGGTCAACTCACACCCTAGTACTAATCTCTAATACCGAACGAGATGAAAAGTCCTAAAATTCTGATGACGTCTCATATTGAAAAAAAAAAAAAAAAAAAAAACGCCTACTATTCGCTTCACAATTGCCGTCGCGCAAGTAACATTATATCCTCCTGTTTTTTCAAAACGACGGCTGGACCAAAATGATTCTTGTATATGTATTAAAAAACTTTTCTTTTCTTCAACTTTTTCGACGTGAATCAGTAACGTGCACACACAACAAAATTGCTTGTAAATCGTTACATAATATATCTTGCATATCTTGATCCGTTAAAGTCGATAATTTTGCATCTTCATTACATGTATACACGTCAATCTAAAACTTCGTTTCGGTATACACATCGTATCTAATAAGAGTGAATTTAGCAAAAGTGAATTTAGCTCTAAGCTAAAGCAGAATACTTACCATCTACGCTAAATAAGTAAAGAAAGCATCATGGAATGTAAGCATGTTATTGTATCTCTCGAGCCTCTTTCTATATGGATCTGATGATGATGATGATATTTGTGATAAAGATTTCATTGCCGCATGGGTCGTATTCGAATAGGCAAAGGATAGCCAACCCGCAACTTAATGGTCATGTGTTCAGGTTTCAAGTGCGGTAGAGTTTTCAATACAAACGTGCACATAATATAAGTTATCCGGCATGGTTTTAATTCATCCTTTGTGAATTTATTTTTAAAATTTATAGACAATAAATAAGCATAAATAAATATTTCACATCGAATTTTTCAGAGTTTGTCTACTTTTTGTTAGTCATTACAGAAACAAGAGAAGAGAAATAGATAGGGGAAGTGGCGGCCGCAGTCTAGTTGGTATGTGTCCAATCGTTATGTATTATGCGCGCCTCTATCGGCTGATCACTCGTTATATCTTCAACTAAGGGAAAACTCTACCGCACTTGAGATTTGAACTCTCGCACACTAACATAGTTGTTTTGCTAAAACGACTCGCAGTCTCACGTTATAAAAATTGAAAGAAATGTTGTTTTAAAAGAAAGTTCATACCGTGACATCTCAACCAGGTTTTGTAAATAAATATCTATCTGGCCATCGAAATTAAGAATCATTTTAGTTTTACTTTCGGAAAACTTTAAAATGAAAATAGAAAAGAAAATAATGCGATCTCGCAGGTAGATTTAAAAAAAAAAGCCACTTTTCATAAATCTGGATGAAAACGCCGAAACTCTAACTCTGAAGCTACTTCAGTCCAACTTTTAAATAACTTAATTGTCTATTCGTGATATGGATTAACAATTCCACTGCTCAATTCCAGAGAAGATGAAACAGGTTAAATCATCTTGACAAAATATAAATTTTGTTTAATTGCAGTTTTACATGAAGTTCATTGAACATATTGTATTCAAGGGACTATCTAACGGCACGGCATCTCTTTAACGCGGAATTCAACACGTATATAGCATATATTAAAAGAGAAGAAGAAAAAGACGCTCTTGTCTAAATCATTTACCATCAGGGTAGCGTAGCCGTGAAATCGTTAACTTAGCTTAACTATTTTGTTAATATTTCTTTCTAGCGATTAATGCGAGCAAATAAGTGTCTGATGCGTTTACATAATATTAAGTTAGTTGTCGAACATATATGAAATCTCGAAGACATCAAAATTATTCAATCTATTTCATTCATCTCCCGCATATTCATTTACGTCAGCGTTCAATACTTTTTGCTTGAGTTAATAAGATCGGGTAATAATGTTATATGAGATTACATAATGATATTTGCTGTAGCTGTAGAAGAGCAGAATCAACATGTGTTAGAAATCTTTAGAACTGTCATTTAACTTTTCCATCAAAGTTGGCAATGGCTCACGACGATCTTGGTGTGACCGTCGTTAGCATACTTTTAAACGAATAATTGAACGTTTTGTTGGGAAAATCAAATTCAAATCATATTCACTTTATTTCGTTCTTATTCGAAAGAGGAAAATTTTACAAATACCGGAGATTACATTGGCGAGAAGAAGAATTTCTCAAGGCGAGAAGAGGCATTCTCAGAGACTGATTTTTATGCGGATAGGGTTCATTCGCTTTCATAATCACAAATGAAAAAACTAAACATTTTCACCGCAAAATTATTCACGCCAATGACGACCGCCTTTAACCGAACAGCAAATTTATGGCGACTAACTGAACTGAAGTCTTGCATGGAATGCAATTGCAGCAGCTTTTTAATGCAAACTTTATGACGACGATACTGCTGGAATCTTCCACTTTGTCATCAAGATTGAGTAGCAGCCACTGTATGGTTATGCTTGCAAAACATTTGAGAGTTAGATTTGAATGCTTCTGCTTCCGCTTTTCACAAAATGATGCAAAGAGCATACAATCGTCGAAAGGTATGGGTAATTGGAAACGAAGACTGGTAACGGAGGTCCTCGGCAAGCTATGCAAAAACTCTATTGCTGTTAAAGGCAACATTTCTTGCTTTTTTAGAATTACATCTAAAACTCTTTTTACTCTATTAACGCGTTCCCGAAAAAGTCGTGTAAAAAAAATTATGGCCTAAATGAACAATTAGCTGATAGATTCCAGAACTACAAAAACAAGTGAGAAATGCATTAAACATGAGTATTAAAAAGTTCTTGTTAGAGTTCAATTCAAAATTTATTTCGTGCTCGCACGTTTTAATTCATATTAAATATAATATAAAAAATAAATTTCACTTTGATATATCAAACTGAATTGCATAAAAATAGCATTACGTGGCTTCACTCTATGCATAATTCGGAGAATCCGACTCATATACGCATGTAATCGACATAGTCTAACTGAATGGCGAAAAATATAAGGCAAAGTTACAATGCTTATTTGTGAGGAGTGAGAATGAAGAAATTGATAGAAACATTAAAAAGAAAAAATTCCTAAAAAAAAATTTAAAGAAAATTGGAAATCGAATTGAAACCAAAATAACAAAAAATTCTTTTAAAGCGAGATTTTTTATTTTCTTTTCTTTTTAAGCCGTGTAAATAAAATTCGTGTAAAAGGAGAATTGGGCGTAGATAGCTAGCAAACCAAGCTAAATGATATTTTATATCGACCACGACAATATTTCATAGCGGACGTTACCGGTTACGGATACTGAACACAAGCATCTAATGGAGTTTTTCGTGGACCTATGTTGAAGGTGCTCTAAAGACCACTTGTTGTTGATTTTTCTTTTTTATTTTGTTTTTATTTAAGAAAACATTTTTTAAATGTTTTAAAAAAGCACAAAAACCCATGTATATATATATATATATATATATATGTGTGTGTGTGTATGTATGTATGCATGTATGTATGTATGTATGCGCGCGCGGACATAATACCTTTTTGATATAAAATAATTAAATGCCCAGAAATCTTCAAGCGTTTATCAATACATACACACATATTTATAAATTTACATGCAAATACGTATGTTTTCTTTTTCTTTTTTGTTTTTGTTTTTTTCATATGTTATATATGTTATATTGTTTGTAAATACATATTTATTTATTCATTTATTTATATGCACAAACGCGTGCCAACAGATATACGCATATGGATATATGTCGGCGAGATCTCTTTATTACGAATAACATGTAAAAAATAACATGAACAATACAACACAATGCTTGTAGGAAAGGAAAACAAGAGAACGAAATACTTTAAGCTCTTACATACATGTACATACATAATTACATATTCGTTTATTGCATTTAACTGAGCTAACTCGTATGTAAAAAATCGGCAGAATTTCAAATTCGGTTTGAAATCGATATACAAAAACTTGAAAACAAATTGAGATCAGGATCACGTATTCCTGAGTGTCGGTAGTGTTAACAAAAATGTACTGGCGGACTATGCAAAATCCTTTATCAAATCAAGATTACAGCCCCATTACGGGCCCAGTACACAGCTGACCGATTGTTAAGAAACTTTTTTTACTATTTTTTAAAATTTACTTTAAGAGGACATCATTTGTTAAGTAACTATAAAGCGATGAACATGAACCTTTCATGTCCAAATGAAAATTTCTACTTTTACTTTTAGTACAATTACTTTCATGTTTGTCTCACTTCAAATTCTAACCCATACGTAAGTCACCACAAACTTTTAATTTTTAATTACACGAAGAAACTTAATACTAACAACAACAAAAGAAGTGAATCGAGCAGAAAATTGAGAAAAGAAAACTTTAAAAACACCGGAGGAAAAATTCTTTACTCCTATTAGATAAGAAGTCAACAATGTATAGTGGTTTGGTTCTTCAAACGAGAATGAAAAGAGAAAATTTTTTAATTTATTTAATTCATATTTCAGAATAGATGATGTATGTAATTATATATTATATCTCAGCAAAACTTTATAAAACATAAATATAACGAAAGCAGTTAGGGAGAAGGCAAAGCAAACGCAGATTTTTGGTTGCATGGAAAATTCATGGAAAACAAAGATCTTCACCAATTTGATTATCGCATTGGCAAGGTGGAGAAATAAGCCATAATTACCTCACTAAACCATGAATTTTTCTAATTTAATGTATATCTAGGAGATAATTTACTATTGTCCGTCCCTCTTATATATAAAAAAAAGCCAACAAAACAAGTGCTTTACGCTCATATTTTAAAGGTCATAATCTATATAATAGTGTGAACTTGATCCTCTTAACGAAGACGTCCTTACCGGGTAGATGAAATTTGAAAACAAAATTAAAGCAACGGATTTTCAAGAGAATCTTCTCATTAGCTATAATGCAATTCGATAGATATATTTGCCAACAAGAAAATTGACACTACCACATTTAATTATACACAATTTATTAGGTAGTCCAAAAAATATTGAACTTAATGTACATAACTAACATAACTAATAAAAAGTTAATTAATATCAGTTGGCAGTGCTCAACAGCGTCAACTAGCTCGTTCGTGGCCTTTGGCCAAAGTCAGGGTCAGTGTATAAAATTTCACAAAAAATATCTCAAAAATGTGATCTTTGGGTTGAACACAAGCAAGCACAGACGGACAGATGGATAGATAAGCGTGACAAGTGAAGACTTTGGAAGCCGGTTTTCAGAGGTTAAAGAATCTGAAGTTATAAGAATTTCTTTTGAAAATTTTCAATTTAATCATGAAATTGTATATGACTCCAACAACATTCACAATTTATAGGTCTATCTTGTTAACGTTCGCATTCAATCACGACAGGCTCGTGTCAATTTACGAACATACCCTTTCCATATCCCTGCCTTAAGAGTTTGTCAAATTCTCTGCGCTTAGTTTGCGACGATAAAAAATTCAATTTACTGAACATCAAAAAATTTACAAAGGATATCGTTGCTAGAAAATCTTACGTTTACGTTTTAAATAATAGGTAGCCAGAGCTGAGCTAAAGAAACGAAAAAAAACAATTTTTTTTTTTTTGGTTTTTTCCTTTTAGTATATGATGTTAGTATTAGTTTCTCTATTTTATCACCTTAAGGGTATGACAAAAAAAAATGTTTCCTTGAAAAATTCGAAAGAAATTAAAGAGATCTTTTGTATATATGTATGTGCCAGGCACACACATGACTATTGGAAAAGGAATCTTAAAATATCGATCTGAGAATAAGTAGCTTGAGGAAAAAAGCGGTTAAGTACTCTCAACTGCCCCTTAAGTTATTGGATATTTTCTGTTGAAATTTTCATAAAGTTCAGCTCAAGTGTTTCATCTACATTCCAGGTTTCATTATACTGCACAATAATAAGTTTTAATAAGTTGTAATGCGAAAAGATATAAGGCATTGTGATTTTTCAGACGCTTTGTAACAGTTGAAAGAAACACTTAGCCAATACGTTAGATGCGATTGAAAAATCGTTCTCTTTCATTTGTGTGCTTGTCTGCCCTCTATCTACGTAAATGCAAATTTTTTTTTGAGTTATGTTATAAATAAATTTTGAAAGAGGAAAAATATTCAGTTATCAAGTCTGCTGCTGCTGCAACGAGTCTCGGACTTATTCCATCGACCTTAATTGATGTTCTAACTCTTTTGCTTTTCTTTTACAAAATTGATCGTTGGAGGTAAAAGATTACATTTGCGTTCATTTTGCGTGCCGTTAACAGTAAGAGACCGTTTTTGCAAACATCCAAAACATTTATCAGTAAAAAGATGTTCGTTAAACGTCAAACGCCTTATATTGTGTTAAAAAAAAAATAATAAGAGAAAAAATTCAAAAAAAATAGTAAAATATATCTCTACAAAGTTTTCATTACTTAATGTTTATTTCATTATCGATTTTAAATGATGCTTTGCCTAGGGCAATATATGTATACATATATATACATTACATATATACAACTTTTCAACACAACACTAACATAGGGTAAAAAGCGATCTTACGCGAATTAAATCGAATTTCTTTGTATCCCGCAGCGTTTGTTGAAATGAGAAAAGTTCCCAACCAATAATAATTACTCATAATCATACACTTTATCGTGTATGGATAAGTCTTCGTACACGTATACGTATATATATATATATATATATATATGATTTATATTATATGGAATGCATTATGTATTATAAGTGTGCAAATAAATTCGTTCACATGAAATTGGTTGCTTCATAAAACGTATCGAACGCGTTCAATGGTCCCGTAATTTCAGGTGTAGATATTAAAATATGAACAGTGTAAATTTCAGTTGTCTGCTGTCAAGCTGCTCTTCATTGTATACCAAGGTGTAAAAAAGATGGAACTGCATTTTTCTGCATTTCTTTCATTTCATTTATTAGATTAAGCTGGAAGCTAAAGCTGCGAAAAATGGCTAAGTTAGCTTGAAGCAGTAAGCTACGAAATCGTGAGAAAGTGCTTTATACAATTTCGGACAAACAAATCAAAAATAATTTTCAGCTTAGGCTGGACTGTTTTACTCGCCCAAACCTGATTCCTTCCGATTATCATCTATTCAGACCGATGTACTGATACAGGTCAGCGCAGGTCAGCGGTTCGCAAAAGTTGAAGATGTGCGAAAGTGGCTCAATGGCCATTTCGCTTTCAAACCGGCAGATTTTTACAGCGGGGCGGTTCATAACTTTTCCCTTGAATGGCAAAATACCACAGATAATGATGATGCATATTTCGATCATTAAGGTTTGCAATAAGTGTACTGACTATATTTAAAATAAATTTGAATTTTATCAAAAAATAGGACGAATTTATTTGCACACCTATTATTACATATATATATATATATATATATATACATATTATAAAATAATTGTATATGGAAAAATAATAAAGAAATTCATGAACACATTTATGCCATGCCAACATATATAGGATCGCTTAGCAAGATATGTCATCTTAAATCAATCACACCAGAGACCCATTTTTCGTAACTTGTGCGTTCGTAGTATGATAAGAAATTTATTCATTTCAATGATCGAACCGGAAGCATTTTCGTAAAAGCATCACGCAACCTAAAAGTCGCACCATATCGCGGCACTAATTCTTGACATTTTTATTCTTTACATGCACTGATAAACGGGAAATGACTCTCATCACTCATAATACTTCTTAAATTTAAAAGATTATTACCTTGTTTATGCATTTTTATGAAAATCTACGAATTTTTATTCATCAAACGATATCACTATGACGCTTATGTATATATAGTGCAAAAAAGGAGGCGTGAATTTTAAATTAAGACATCTTAGTTCGTGAACGAAGATCGTGTAAAACGTAAAGAGATAGCAATATTACATTAATATACGATGTTTGCAATCAGATTTATGTGTAACTTTCCAAAAAATTATCAATTGCATCATGTTACAAAAATCGGACCTCATATATATGCTGCGCCTTGCTTGCAAAAGATTTTTTTCTTAAAAGTATCGTTCAAAATTTATTCGACTCGCATGGGAAAAAAAATCGATTCTTCGGCAATTGTTAAGATCTAGTTTTTCGTCGTTACTATGGATATTCGATTCTGCTATCTAATATCTTATTAAGACTATGGATACTTTGCTGGATCTTCGATGTAAATGCATCTAGGGGTATGAAAATTACAGGTGGAAATTGTGAAATGGCAATCCAGGCCAGAGGGCTTTTGCAAGAGGGGTCTACAAGGTTCGCCTGCTCGCGTGTAATCCGCCCATAGAAGCAAAGTGAAGATATTCTCCTTATCCATATCCTTGTATTATCTAAGGATCAAGTCCATCACGAAGTTTAAAGACCAAAAAAATTTTAAATATCTCCTGGTAGGAGATTGACATGCCTAAAATTGGAAAAATAAATACTTTACGTAATTCGTTTTTAACCAGTTAACTGGACCGACCTCTTTAGTGATATACTCGTGTACTCGTGCAAACGCAGTATGAAATTAGGTTATAATGACACGACTTGTGACAAAATGACAAAAATACTTTCGAATACATATTATTTTGGCATGCACACACACACACACACACACACACACACACACACACACACACACAC